>NC_136967.1:60173389-60213389 GCF_032717465.1 Coenobita brevimanus | reverse complement strand
ATTTCCCATTTCAATGTACATTTATAACTACTGTATTAGGCTTCATTGGCAACATTAATTATGATTTACTTATAGTATTTTTTACTATTACTACTACTACTTACTACTACTACTACTTACTACTACTACTATTATTATTATTATTATTATTATTATTATTATTATTGTTGTAATTATACACATCAACACCAAACACTATCCAACACACACATACACATCTACACAGTCCCACACCCACATCCCCTTCACACCCACCCACCACACACACTCACATTCACACCTGCATGACGTCAGCCAGTCAACTCGCAGCCTGACACAAAATTCCTGCAGCCGTGAACACAGAAAGTCAAACACAAACCAATCAGCTGATTAGGTAAAGAAAAGTCTACGGTCGCACCCACCCACGTTTCACTACCTCGCCCTCCACAACTCCACCTCTACTATCAATCCAGTGTGATTTTCGACCTTAGAGCAAGCCTGATCGTAGTCCCTTCTTTGCCTCGAGTCACCTCTGGACCTACAGAGACCAAAATCCCGGTGAAAATCATTGAAATATCGCTCTTAAGACGCGGATGGTATAGGTCTTTATCGCCCCCAAGAGGTCCAATTCGCTCCGCCTTCCTCCCCCTCCTCCTCCTCCTCCTCCTCCTCCTCCTTCTTCTTCTTCTCCTCCTTCCTCGCTGACTCTCAACTTCTCGATGTTTTATGAACGTCACTCGGAGGGAAATTATTTTTGCTGAAGGCTGCAGGGGGGAGTCAGTCATGGGATGGCCGGGAGTCTGTCGCAAGCAGGATTAAAAATGGCGGCCTTTCTTAGCTCTGTTTCTTTTTTTCTTAGGGACGCGGGATTGTCTTCCTTCCGTGTTTCATTTTCTTCGTTTTATATTTTCTTTTTGGTCTATTATTATTATTATTATTATTATTATTATTTTTTTTTTTTGGTGGTGGGGGGACAGGGGTCTTGGAAGGGAAGGGGATTGTCTGTCTATGTCTGTCTGTATGTGGTGATTTTGTCTATGTTTGTCTGTCTACCTTTGTCTGTCTGTAAGTATTTTGTCTAAACGTTTGTCTGCAGGAATGAGTGTGTATATTGTGTATGTCTATCTCTGCCTGTCAGTGTCTGTCTATCTGTCTATATATCTGTCTGGCTGTTTGTGTTTAGCTGGTTGATAGACTTTGTACCAGTTCTTTCTTCCTGCCCTTCTCTGTGTATATATATTTTTAATAGATGGATTTATTATTTTATTTACTACTATAATTCACACTCCTATGATAACGTATTCTCTATTTTTCTTTTTCTTTCTTTCTTTATTTTTTTGTTCAGCTGAGAATAAGTCATAGAAGTTCAGAAGAGTTCATAGTCACCAAGCCGTTAAATGATCAGGACAACTCTAGTACTCTAATAAAGATGATGTTGAACGACTCTGTTCACTGAAGACTGAGTCACAGGAGCCCAAAAGAGATGACGCCATAACCAAACCCTTCCATGATTGAGACAACTCCTAGTGTTCTCTTACATATAACGTTAAATGATAATAATTAACAAGAGTGAGTCAGACGTACAGTTAACGCCCACTCCTGTCGCCAGGCTCGTAAAACTACCACTATTTATACTATACCCTATTTATTCTAACTTGGCCTAAAATTGCCCTCACTCCTTCTTGAATTCTGAGCCATCACAATACATTAACAATGGAATATGAGGCTAGTCACGAAGAAGTGCTGTGGAAAAGATGTAAAACTGTAGTGTTGTCTTTTTCTGCCACTGTTTTACGTGAAATAAATTGCAAGAGAACAAAAATCTCTGGCAAGTGAAAGTAAAAACAGCATAATGACAATGATTCACTCTTAAAATCAACGGTGTCGGCTGCTTCGAACTTCATTGATTTTTTTTTGAAGTCCATGAAGAAAAAAACATGAAAGATTACACGATTTTAATACCGAGTGTATATATAACAGTTAAATACAGAGCGGCTACCCAACCTGACACCTATCTCTTAACTTTTTTCAAGAGTAGTTAGATTGGAGGGTTGATTTCATTACACATCTTTTACTCTTACCTGGCCAAAAACTAACATCTCTCCATCACGAGTGCTGAGTTGTAACAATAGATTAACGCTAGAAAATGATGCTGGTCACGATGCAGTGCTATGGTAGGAATGTAAAGCCATAATACTGCCTAATTTTGCCACTGAGCTACATTACACAGGCGGCAAAAAGACGAAAACCTGGGCCAAGTTAAGGTGAAAAGAGTATAGTGACCAACGAGACTCATCTTCGTAACTAAGCACCCACCACTTAGCATTCACGTTATGAGAGTGGCCCAGTTACATTAGATGATAACAAACTGACTATGGATAAGCCGACTCCATATCAATAGTGTCTTTTTTTTATATATATAGATCTCGCAGGTGTCTATTATTTTATGTTTTTGGTGTTTTTTTCCGCGCCATATAGCCTCATGTAGTTTGTCTTCCTTTACGTCTGGTCCGCTGCAGTACCACCGATATATATCATTCTTAGGCAGGGATGAGTACACGGTCCTCCCTTCCTCCACCTTCTTCCAGTAGCTCCCCTCCTCACTCCTTGATTCTGCCCTCCTTTTCCTACTCTTTTCCTTTCCTTCTTTCCTTTCTCTTTCTTCTTCTCACTCCTAATTCCTTACTTCTTTCCTTCTCTTCCTAATCTAAATCCTTAATTCTCTCTTCCCTCCCTCTATCTGTCAGTATCTACCTTTCTGTCTTCACTCAATACTTCCTTCTCCCTCTTCCCACTCTTTTTTCCACTCTTTCCTTCCTCTTTTTCCTTCTCACTCCTTACTTCTTTCCTTTCTTCCTACTCAAACTTTTTACTCCCGTCATCCCCTCCTGCACCTTCTCCCGGAATCGCTCTTCCTCACTCCTTATTTCTTTCCTTCAAATCTTTACTTTTTTTCCGTCCCTCTTCCCCATCTCCACCTTCTGCCAGTAACTCTCATTCTTACTCCTCTTCTATTTTTTCCTATCCTTTTCACTCTTAACTTTACCTTTCATTTATGTAAACTTTTTCACAATGCCTCATTCTCCACTCCTTGCCTCTTCCCCTACTTTAGTTTTTTCTCTATTCACTACTCCTAACACCTTATTTTTTTCCTTTCTCTTTCAACTCTGACTTTCTCTCCTTTCGATTCTTCTTCCTCACTTTTTTCCTTCTTTTCCTACTCTTTTCGTCCCATTTTAACTCCTCACTCCTTCCTTCGCTCTTTCTCTCTCTCTTCCTACCGTCTCTCTCTTCCTAATCTAAATTTTCTTCAATCCTCACTCCTTACTTCCTTCTCTCTCTTCCTGCTCTATTTTTATCCTCAATCCTCACTCTTTACTTCCTTCTCTCTCTCTCTCTCCTCTAAATTTCTCTCTCTCTCTCTCTCTCTCTTCTCTAAATTTACCTCAGCCCTCACTCCTTACTTCCTTCTATCTCTTCCTGCTCTACCTACTTCTCCTTTCCCGGCTTCAGTCATTTCAGGTTGGCGGATGTTGGGGAGATTAGCTGATGGGGTGATTATCGTGTTATTTTCTCGCCCCACTTCCTGGCAACACACACACACACACACACACACACACACACACACACACACACACACACACACACACACACAGCTCTGATATACCAGAAGCCGTCGTTTCAGTGTGGTTATATACGTGATACAAACTCGTCTTCGTTGCTATCTCTAATCATCCCCCACCAGTACTGTAAGTGTGTAGGTAAAGGAAGAAAGAGAGAGAGAGAGAGAGAGAGAGAGAGAGAGAGAGAGAGAGAGTTTACACATTAATTAAACGTACCTCTACTTGCTTAATTTTTTTCCCTCCTACACTAATGCATCTTCTCTCTCTCTCTCTCTCTCTCTCTCTCTCTCTCACTTCCTTTTCTCTCTCTTTCTCTCTCTCTCTATCTCTTTCTCACTCGCTCTCTTTCTCACCGACCACCTCTTAGTGCTCTCATTCTTTACCTTCTTTATCCGCGTTAATTCCTTCACTTATATCATCCTCTCCCTTCCTCGCACTCCACCACACTTCTCTCCTCTTCATCCCTGGCTATTTTTCCTTCCAAATCGTTTTATTATTATGCACAGTTTCAAATATCTGTCTGTCTTTCTGTCTCTACCCGTCTGTCTCATATATATACATACATACATAAATATATACACATACATACATACTCAGTACATACATATACACACAAATATATACACATACATACATATATACATACATACATACCTACTCTGTACATACATATATAAATACGTACACATATATACAGACTGACAAATCCATACATATACATACATACATATACCCAATACACAGATACATTTAGTACTTATGGAGTCTACTTATAAAGGTCTGGCTATCTAAGTGTGATCTGTACATAAGTAGCTATTTTTACTTAATATCTTCAAAAACATCTTGATCGTATCGTATTACATCACTTCACTGATCTTCCCCCCTCCTAACCACACACACACAGACACAGACACACACACACACACACACACACACACACACACACACACACACACACACACACACAGGGACAACAGCACAAAAATCGACGAGTACCTGATCTCTATCTCTCTCTCTCTCTCTCTCTCTCTCTCTCTCTCACACACACACACACACACACACACACACAGGGACAATAGCGCAAAAACCAACGAGTACCTGATCTCTCTCTCTCTCTCTCTCTCTCTCTCTCTCTCTCTCACACACACACACACACACAGGGACAATAGTACAAAAACCAACGAGTACCTGATCTCTCTCTCTCTCTCTTTCTCTCACACACACACACACACACACACACACACACACACACACACACACACACACACACACAGGGACAACAGCACAAAAACAGACGAGTACCTGATCTCTCCCTCCCTCCCCCTCTCTCTCTCTCTCTCACACACACACACACACACACACACACACACACACACACACATACCATAATTACACCATGAGTTCGAAACGCTTTACAAAACTTTCCTTTTCCATTTTTTTTTTTTTTTGGGGGGGAGACTATTGCAAAGTTGTCGCGTAAAAGAAAATGCGTCAAGTCGGTATTAACTACTCCACACTAATGACGTCACTGTTATCATGCTCTTCCTATCCTCAGCAGAATTTATTTGGATATGGAGGAATATGATATTGCCTTCATTAACCCCCTTCATTAAGAGAATTGTGGTGGAGAGGGGCGCCTTCACGTGGTGGCACTGAGATAACAAGGAGGAGGAGGAGGAGGACGAGGAGATGTGAGACAACCACTTATGATGTTTCCTTTCAGAGTCCCACACCTCGACCCACTGCAGTAAGTTAAAGCGGCTGTAATGACTGGAAAATATCTATATGCGGTACTCCCACAATCTTTATACCCGCAGTGACGAGGTGGCCCGTATTCTCGTAGGTTAAATATACAACTCAAAGGGTGAGCTCAAATTTCACCTCGCCCTGTGTAATTCAACTTCATCCAGTGGTTCAGAAAACAAGTAGATTTTGTCCTGGGCTATCCCTCAACTTCTCCACCAAATTTCTATCAAATCGGAGGGGGAAAAAAAATCAGGATCGGAACTTATCTCCTGGCAGCCGTGAGCATAGTTCCGGGTATCAGTAAACACATTTTTATCCCCGATGTTATCAAAATTTAGTAGAAAGGTCGAATGATGACAAAATCTGCGAGGACTCACAGCAACAGCTGAAATACAGCCTACAGGGCAAGCTCTCAATATAGGGGCCGGAACTATTCTCATGGCAGCCCCGTGAATAATTCCAGCGTTCAGTATGCACACAGTTTTCTCCCTATATAAACCAAATTCGGTACTATGGTCGAGGATCATCTCATGATCGAAGCTACGAGGTTTCAGAACAACATCTTATTACATCTTACTGTCCTAGTCTGTGTTATATACATAATTCTAATATCGCCACACTCTGCACAAATAACACACAAAAAGATATTAGCCAGCCACATCGAAAAATAAATCGCTAAGGAGGTGGTGCTAGGGACGTTTAATTGACCTGATGGTATACTGCAAACAGTCATTCTGCATATACACGGACATATATACAGACAGACAGACAGAGGGGCAGACAAATTAACTTAAACAGATACGTAGACACACTTACGTATCTTCTCACGGGCCAAATATGAACGAAGAGAGACACCTTACAATCCTACTATACTCATTCTAACCTGGCCTCAAATTGCTCTCCCTCCATCTTGAATGCTGAGTTGTAATATGAGATTAACAGTAAATCATTAGGCTAGTCACGAGGAAGTGCTGTGGAAAGGTTGTAAAGTAGCAACGTCTCTTGATGCCACTGTGGTACGTGAACTAAGCAGCAAAAGGACGATAATCAAGGCCAAGTTAGTGTAAAACGGCTATAGAATTTGAACAAACTCTCCTACACCATATAAGGAACAGGCCAGGGACGGAGGTGAAAATTCTGAGGTAGGAGGAAACACACTGACCACGAGAGCAAACCTAATTTTATGGCTGCTGGTGTTGTTTGTGGTGTTACGAGTGAGGGAGGGGATAGCGAAGGGAGAGGAGGGATTGCTAGAAAAGAAGAAAGCTGAGAGGGAGAGAGGGAGGGAGAAAACAGGGAGGAAATATAGAAGGAATTAGGGAAGGAAATAAGAAACGAGAAGTAAAATGAGGAGAGAAAATGGACTAGGAAGTATATGGGAAAAAAAGGAAAGAAAAAAAGAGAGAAATGGACAGGAGGTAACAGAATGAATGAGAGAGAGAGAGAGAGAGAGAGAGAGAGAGAGAGAGAGATTAGGGAAAGAGTTGGGAGTGAGGTCTGCGGTTGGAGATGAAAGAGTGACTTATTATAATATTCCTTTGTTCACATCATCTGCCTCTTAACCTCATCTACCATGCTCTCTCTCTGTCTCTGTCTCTCTCTGTCTCTCTCTCTCTGTCTCTCTCTCACTCTCTCTCATAGTAGGTTCGGTCGCTTTTTCCTTTATGTTTACGTTTTTCTTCATATATGTATTTGCTTTAATATAATATTCTCTCTCTCTCTCTCTCTCTCTCTCTCTCATTCTCTCCCTTATAAGCACAGCATTAGTCATCATTTCCACCTCTTCCCCTCGCCTTGCCATTCTTTCTCCTGCTCGTTTTTCTCTCTCTCTCTCTCTCTCTCTCTCTCTCTCTCTCATTCATATTCCCCTCTTTCAGTCACCCTATCTTTATTCGTATTCAGTCTTGCTCAGTATTTCTCCCTTTTCTATTCTCTTTTTCCCCTCCCTCTTCATTTAGATTTATTTCCTGTTCCGTTATCCCCTTCATCTCTCTCTCTCTCTCTCTCTCTCTCTCTCTCTCTCGCCTTCCCATCCCCATCATTCTCATGTTGTCCGTCATAAATGCTACATTAATCTCCATTTCCGCCTCTTCCCCTCTCTCTCTCTCTCTCATTCTTTCTCTCATCTACCTCCATGACATCTCTCTCTCTCTCTCTCTCTCTCTCTCTCTCTCTCTCTCTCTTTCTCCACGCCTGTCCCTCGCGCCCCATCGTCTCCCAGCTCACTTCCTCCCTTTTTCTCTGCCCCCTTCATTTTGTGTCTTTCTCCCCCCATCAGCATTTTACTCTCCCTACCTGCCTCACCCCTCCCTGCCTCACCCTTCCCTGCCTCACCCTACCCTGCCTCACCCTTCCCTGCCTCACCAATCTCTTCCTCACCTTTCCCTGCCTCACCCTTCCCTGCTTCTATTCACTCTTTCTGCCTCAACATTATTTCCTCTCCTTCCCTCTCTCCCTCCCTCTCTCTCTCTCTCTCTCTCCCTATACTATTCCCTTCCTCCCTTCTCCATCCCTTTTTTCTCTCCTTTACCTTTTTTCTCTCCATCCCTCCGACTGCTCTCCCTCATCTCTCCTTCCATGTCTCTCTTTTTCATTGTTTTCCTCCCATCAGCTTTCTTCTTTCCCCTCCTTCCAATCATTCTACCGTTTCTCCAAGCCTCATTTTTCCTTCCTCTTTCCTTTACTCCTTCCTCCTTCCCTCCCTCTCTGCTTATATGTGCCTCTTCGTTTCTCCATTCATGTCCACTCTCTCCCTGTAAACATATTTTTCTCCCCAATTCTCCCCAGTCATCCTCTCTTTCCTCCACCTCCCCTTCTTCCTACCATTCCGCTGCCTCCCACTGCTTCCCCTTCTGTCTCATGCTGCCCCTCTCCACCCTCTCCCTGTTTCCTCCCCTCTTCTTGCTTCCCCCTGCCTCCCCTTTCATCCTGCATCTCTTATACATGCCCTGCCTCCCCCTTCTTCTGCCTTTCCTCTGTCTCTCTTTTCCTCCAGCTTTCCCTGCCTTCCCCTGCCTTTCTCGTACCTATCCCTGCCCCTTTATTACTTCCCCCTGCACCTCCTTCCCTCCTCCTCTTCTCTTCCTCCCTTCTGCCTCTATGTGCCTCCCCATGCCACTCTTTTCTTCCTATGCCTCCCTCTGCCTCTCCCCTACCTCTCAGTGCCTCCCCCTACTTCTACCCCCAACCTGCCTCTCCCCTACCTCTCTGTGCCTCCCCCTACTTCTACCCCCACCCTGCCTCTCCCCTGCCTCAAGCCTGGCTCTTGATGGATGACCAGAGTTACCACAGGGAGTTAGTCCACAATTTTAACTTTCACTCTCTTCCTCCCTCCCTCATTCATTCTATCCTTCCCTCGGTAAATCCCATATCTCTCTCTCTCTCTCTCTCTCTCTCTCTCTCTCTCTAACCGTGAAAGGCGAACAGGATAGGCGGAAGAGAAGAAAAACGGGTAAAATAATAATGTCAAGAGGAATAAAATCAGTACAAGAATAACGTTAAAAAAAATAAACAAGTATAATATAAAGAAAGAAGTTATATACTGGAAGAAAACGGGTGAGAATATTTATGAGGAGAATACAGATGGGAGATGAATATTAAAATCATCAACATTCCCAAAATTTCGAGCAGATTTCCAAACAGATACATGATACTAACATTTCTCTGCAAATTGCCATGATGAATAATAAACATGCAAGAATAGAGGATCCCGTGGCTTGTGTGTTCCTATAAGTGGGGGAGATGACTGATAGAAATAAAGATGGGAATGAGAGAGACTGGAAAGAAATGGGAATGGCTGAGACTGGAAGGATATGGGAATGTGAGAGACTGCTGGGATACTGGAATAAGAGACTGGAAAGATAGGGGACTGTGAGAGACTGGAAAGAAATAGGAATGGCTGAGACGGTAAAGATATGGGAATGAGAGAGACTGGAAAGAAATGGAAATGAGACTGGAAAGATATGGGAATGAGAGACAGTAAAGATATGGGAATGAGAAAGACGGGAAAGAAATGGAAATGAGACTGGAAAGATATGGGAATGAGAGACGGTAAAGATATGGGAATGAGAGAGACTGGAAAGAAATGGAAATGAGACTGGAAAGATATGGGAATGAGAGACGGTAAAGATATGGGAATGAGAAAGACGGGAAAGAAATGGGAATGACAGAGACGGTAAAGATATGGTAATGAGAGAGACTGGTGGGATACTGGAATGAGAGAGACTGGAAAGCTAGGGGAATATGAGAGACGGTAAAGATATGGGAATGAGAGAGACTAGTGGGATACTGGAATGAGAGAGACTGGAAAGATAGGGGAATGTGAGAGACTGGAAAGATATGGGAATGAGAGGGACGGTAAAGATATGGGAATGAGAGAGACTGGAAAGAAATGGGAATGAGAGAGACTGGAAAGAAATGGGAATGAGAGAGACTGGAAAGAAATGGAAATGAGACTGGAAAGATATGGGAATAAGAGAGACTGGAAAGATATGGGAATGAGAAAGACTGGAAAGATATGGGGATTAAAGAGACTGGAAGGAGGCTGGAATGAGAGAGACGGGAAAGATATGGGAATGAGAGAGACGGGGAAGATATTATGAATGACAAGGCAGGTGACAACAGAAGTGAGGAGGAAGCAAACGAGAGGAGAAAAAAACACAGCGAAACACAATATTAAAAAACAAAGACGAGACCAAAAGTAACACTGCAAATCCAAACATAATAAGACAAGATTACATTATTATACCGACCTGAAATGTAAAAATCTGACCTAAATTCGAAAAGCGATGAGTCAAAGGTCACGAACATCTGCTCTTGCCCTGAGACCTTCTTATCTGGCTGAGTGCTCTCAAAATCTGATCACTTCATCCTTGCCTGACCTTCAACTCTTCCGCTAAGTATGGACCACATGGAGTCGAAACTGATTCTGTTATATCGTTTACATAGAGAGAGAGAGAGAGAGAGAGAGAGAGAGAGAGAGAGAGAGAGAGAGAGAGAGAGATAATACAAATCTACGCACTAGGGCTCGAACATAGAGAGGTAAAAGAGGACAGAGGGGGAAAAAGGAGGGGGAAAGAGAGGAGGAAACGAAAAACTGAGGAGGAGGAAGAGGGGAAAGAGAGAAAAGAGTAGAAGAGATATTGGTACGGAAGGGTGGTCATATTAAGAGCGAAAAAGAGAAATAAAGAGAGAGAGAGAGAGAGAGAGTATGGAGAATAGGGGAAGAGGGGGACGATAAGGGAGGGAAAGAAAGGGAGTGGAGGGAGTGTACGAGGGAAAGGGAGAGATGGAGAATTACGCAGGAGGAAAAAGGACACGAATTTTAGCTTGAGAGAGAGAGAGAGAGAGAGAGAGAGAGAGAGAGAGAGAATAGGAAGAAGGGGAGACACTGGAGACGAGGAGGGAGGGGAGGGGGGAGGTAGCCTAGAGGCGCCGAGGATGTATGGAAATAAGAGGGTCATTTGTCAAGCTAACTTATATACTCAGATCCTTCCTACCCCTCCCCCCCTTCAAAAAAAAAAAAAAGGAAAAAAGAAAAAAGGAAGAAAAAAGTTAGTCCCTCTCCTACTCTGGTCCTTTCTCTCTCTCTCTCTCTCTCTCTCTCTCTCTCTCTCTCTCTCAATTAGCCTTGAATAGTCTTAGATTAAATGGGGAGACTTCAGAGAAACGGCTGGCACTAATTTATATTTAATGAATTGAGTTCCTTCCTCCTTATGAAAGACAGGATGCTAATTACAATAAACCCTTGTGGATTAATGAGAATATTATGGGGATAGTAAGAAATATAAATCTGATCTATAAGCCTTTAAAAAATAGCTACGCTGAAAAACACCGAATCATTGCTCTGCGAGAAGCGTAAAAAATTGCTTGCACTGATCGAAAATGCTGTGTGAAATTAATAGCACAGGAAATAGGAAATAACAATAGCCTGCAACTATAACAAAAGCAGAAAAACAGCAATGTGAAGAAACTGACTGACCAGGCCTAAAATGCAGTGTGAAATTAACAGCAAAAGAAAGCAACAGGAAAAATAACAGCCTGTAGCAATCATACCAACAGCAGGGAGGCATTAATTGGGTGCACTGGTCCTCTCACTAATGAGGTTAAAGTACAGTTTGACCAAGAAAGCATTATGTGGCAAACTGCGTGGTAAATACCCTCCAGTATCAACAAATAATAACTCTTTTAAAATCCGGAGCTCAATCACAGTTTTTCAAATGGAACCAAGAGCTTAAAATATTATCAAAGAGCAGTGTGAAAGATCTGATGCAAGTTCCTCCACCCCAGATCCTCTCAACCAAGCAATGAGGCTATGAAGAAATAAATGCAAATGTTGCCCTTTATTAATAGAGACTTTATATGAAACAGCAGAGAAATTAAACAATACTTATTATAATATACATAAAATCTTTACTATACCACTGAGTCTTCTGACCCACGTTAAATAAAAACTAATGTTAAAGTAAGGGCAGAGTCAAGAAGAGTTTTTAACTTATGTGATACGAGAAAAGCTTATCATAGATTAAAATAACCTTTCCTCATGAACCTAACACCTCAAAGGTTAACTAAGGGTATTAAAAACCGTGACATAATCTGGAAATGCAAAGCGAGCCTCCTTGCAGTAGAAGCAAAGTGGGATATGGATGTAGTGACAGAATTATATCGGTAGAGCAGAATATCAGTACTTAAAGACGTCTGATGAGAGTATCGTGGCTACATACCAGAAACGTGGCAGTGCACTAGAAAATATGAGAATGGTGACTGAGGAAGCTAAATAGGCTTAAGTCTGCCACCCACTACTGCGTGTCTGAGGGTATACTGGGCCTCAGGGGTCGAACCATCTAGTCTACACTCAAAGTCAGACACAAAATTAATACAGCACTTCCAGCATTATACATTTCCGTCTAATTTCCGTCTGTACGATAAAAATTTTCCGTCTGTAATTTTCTTATCTTCTGAGGGATATTTTGAACTGTTTTCCACCTGCTATTATTCCTTAGAAGGGGGAGAGATGGACCGAGATACTCTTTTTTCTATATATTTTTCTTCTATTGTATTTAGTCTAAAAAAAAAAATAATAATTATTACGGAAGGATCACCTCGCAAAGATGTGTGTGTGTGTGTGTGTGTGTGTGTGTGTGTGTGTGTGTGTGTGTGTGTGTGTGTGTGTGTGTGTGTGTGTGTGTTGTTAACCAATTTGTTTGTGTCATTCTTTTCCTCCTGCCTACACTGCTCTCCATGTCTGTCTGTTCCACCACTTGTCAATTTCCAGTCTATTTACTCTCTCTCTCTCTCTCTCTCTCTCTCTCTCTCCCTCCTCGGACCGTGTATACTTTACGTCTGATCACCCCGATGTTTACACAAGTCGAACCTAGACACGCACACAGCATCGCATCTAGTTACATACACATGAGATCCGCACACACAGAATTACGCACATGCAAAGACACACACACAACTGCAAGACACCTTATTGTTTACACAGATCTATGTCTAAACCTAATGAATTACTCCTTGGACACACACACACACACACACACACACACAAACCTCCTCTCCACAGACACGCAAAAACAGCCACAAAACTCACACACACACACACACACACACACACACACACACACACACACACACACACACACACACACACACACACAAACCTCCTCTCCACAGACACGCAAAAACACCCACAAAACTCACACACACACACACACACACACACACACACACACACACACACACACACACACACACACACACACACACACACACTAACACATGCAAAAACACAACTCACACACATCAAAACCTCTTACACACACACACACTTAAACACACACACACACACACACAAACACACACACACACACACTTAAACACACACACACTTAAACACACACACACACACAAACATGCACACTTGTCACGCGCGTGCAATTTCTCGATGCAACTGAGCGAAAAGTTGCCGAAATAGGACATCACTTGCATGCACGTTTTACCTGGCAAAAACTTTACGTGGAAAAGGTAAGGAGGTTCACGTGAAAATACTGGAAAAGCAAGAAAAGAAAGCCGAGAAATTCACGTGAAAATTCGGAAGAACAATGACGAAAAATTTGCAGTAAAATTTAGGTGGTGGCGTCCATCATCCACTCACTTGATGTAGTGCTGCCTACTTCTTCCTTAGCCTTTATCATTCTTTTTCTGTGCCTGCCCTCCGCTCTTCCTATTTCTCCCATCTTTCCTGTCACTTCTTATTGCTTTTCTTTCCTTTACATGTGGCTTTACATTGAGTGACAAGCCAAATGGTTTCCTGTAAGCCAAGAAACCATTTACAACGATGGGTGGTAACCATATAACCAAACCATACGTGCTCCCTACGTGTCAGCAAGTGGGTTGGTGGAGGGTTAGTGCCCCTCCCCCACCCCTTACGGGATTGTGGCGTCTGGCAATAGACAGATAGATAGAAAATTCACGGGGAAATACCGATGAACCATAAAATTGCTGAGAAATTCACGTGAATATACTGAATAACACTGATGAAAAAAACAGCGACGTTCACGTGAAAATACGGAAGAAAATCATGAAATAATAACTGAGAAATGCACGTGAAAATACACAACACTGACGAAATAAAAGCTGAGAAGTTCACGTGAAATACTGAAGAACAATCATGAAAATACTGGATGAGAAATTCACGTGAAAATAAAGACCAGAAAATTATATACGATCACGTGGTAATACTAAGGACGTGAACGTAAATATAACTTAGGTATTCACAAGGAAATATGAAAATCACGTGAAATCTGAACAATAATTACGTGAAACTAATAAAAAAGCGAAATTCACATGGCCACAGATCACGTGAATATGGTAAAGGGGTTCACGTAAAAGTGCTGGACACTTACACATAGCTAAGAAAATCACATAAAGGCAAAAACACGTGAAAAGTATACAATAATCACGTGAAAATATCCGCAGGTGACCTCAAGAAATCACGTAGATAAGAAAACTGTATAAAAACATATATATTCACGTGAAATGGCCAGGAACACTCACAGAAATACAGTATAGTTAAAATTTTTCACATCACACTAAAAACTGGTAAACAAAATCATCATCATCTTCATCATCATCCGAACCTCCTTTCCCACCTTAGGACAGGGTGAGGAGTAGCAATGTCCAGACAGCCCAAATTTGCCCAATCCAATGGGTCACGCTTCCATTTACTCATCATTCAAGCGCACGGAATCCTGGCTCGATCGAATAAGCCAAAAACATTCACCACGTTTTGTAGCTTCACATAAACGTATCCGATAGGGTCAATCCAGACGCTGCCACGTTAAAAAGGGGTGCCAAATCCCTGACCATGCACTTCTCAATCAATCACTAAAATAAAAGCAATTAATGACTAAAATAAATAAAATAAAATCAATCAATCAAAAAAAAATCAATCACTAAAATAAAATCAATCAATCAATCAATCAATCAATCATTTCCTGTGGCACTCCACGGGATGCATAGGGCCTCAATGAACTCTCTCCACCAATATTTGTCTCTTGCCATCTCCTTCAGGTCCCACCAACACTCCTCTCCTGCTTCTTTTTTCATTGTCCTCAACCAGGTTTCCCTCGGCCTACCTCTACCTCTTCTTCCTCTAGCAGTCCACTCTGGCACATCCTGTATTAAACTGCCTTCTTTTCTGTATATGTGCCCCAGCCGCTTCCAGCGAGACAGTCTCACATATTCATTAACTGGTTCCACTCTCGTAATATCCCTTACTCTTGCATTTGTAACTCTGTCTTGCCACTTTACCCCAAGAATCCTTCTCAGTATTTTATTTTCAAATCCTAATACTTTCTGATCTGTTGCAATTGTACTGTACCATGACTCATGCCCGTAAATTAAAATTGGTCAATCAATCACTAAAATAAATAAAATAAAAACAATCCATCAATCAATCAAATAAAATCAATCACTAAAATAAAAGCAATCCATCACTAAAATAAAAATAAAAACAATCAATCAATCAATCAAATAAAATCAATCACTAAAATAAAAACAATCAATCACTAAAATAAATAAAATAAAAACAATCAATCAATAAAATAAAACAAAATCAATCAATAGAATAACTCAATCATTAAAACATATCAAATAAAACCAACCAATCAATCAATCAATAAAGTAATCAAAATCAATCAATCAATAAAATAAAGATAAACAGAAATAAATAACACCTGAAAATTACTAAAAACATTGACACAGTAGCAAGTCAAAATTTTCCACCGCGAGCACATTCGTAATAAAAAAAAAAAAGATAAAATAATGACGATAATAATAACGATGTTCATGTAAATAATAGAAACTTCATAGGCGAGAGTCTAAGAAAAATTGAAAAGAGAATTGTGAGAAAATATCAGGAATGTTGAAATATATAAATGAGAGAGAGAGAGAGAGAGAGGACCAAACACGTTCACAAAAAACCGCTACGAAATTTATATATTAAAATCACGTGAAAACCGAAAACTACATATTACGTGAAGATACAAGGAAATTCACTCCAACTCTACAAATAAATCCACAAAATAATTAAATAATAAAGAACTGCAAGGCAAAATTAAGCGAGCACAAAATAATGGCCTCTCTCTCTCTCTGACCTTGACCTGTGACCTTTCATTTCGTGGACGCTTCGCCTCTTGCGTAACGTCAGACCAGTCACAAGAGTGCCATGCGCCCCCTGGCACTCCCCCCCCCCATTTCCTGGCTCTTCTTCCCCCACACTTCTCTCTCTCTCTCTCTCTCTCTCTCTCTCTGGTTCTCGACTCACGCAAATAGCACGGGTGAGGGTCTGTCTGTCTTAGTCTATCTATTTGTCTGTCAGTCTGTCTGTCGCTCTCACCTTGAAATCAAGTCTTCGCAGTTAGGTGAAGGAAAAATCGATAGCCTAGTCTTGTACCATTTAGTGTGTGTGTGTGTGTGTGTGTGTGTGTGTGTGTGTGTGTGTGTGTGTGTGTGTGTGTGTGTGTGTGTGTGTGTGTGTGTGTGTGTGTGTGTGTGTGTGTGTGTGTGTGTGTGTGTGTGTGTGTGTGTGTGGATGCCTGGCGGACTTATAAGAGTAATGGCGATCCATGGGTGAGGCCTCTACAGGTTTAAGCCCGAGGGGCGTTGGGGTCAGCTGCTCACATAATGCCACTTAGGGACGAGCGACTGGTTAATGTGGTCACCCTTACCCTAGATGACTGTACTGATTTGCCTAGCCCAGGATCCCTACGCTCCTGACTGGGCAATAACGGAGGGAGAGGGAGACACGATGGGATGGAGGATAGGATGGAGAAGCATATGAGAGGGGGGTTTGAGCCGGGGAGAGGGCTGACAGATGAAGGACGAAAGGGAGACAGGTGGATGGATGGATGGAGATAGATAGACAGATAGACAGGCAAATAGATAGAAGAAGTCGACTGATAGATGAATAGATGGTTCCGTGCCACTAAAGTTCCCCTCCACCAAACAGACCTTACAGGGAAGGGCGCGAGAGGGAAACTAGTGTAAGAGCGAGTGTCAAGAGTTGGGTGGATCACTTTACCCCTGAGTAAAGTGAGCAGGGACCGAAATACCTGGAGATCAGTTTGTCCAGGTCACGCTCCACTCCTCACAACATCAAACTGAGAAGGAAAAGAACAATAATGACAACAGAAAAGAGAAAAAAAAAAAGAAAAACAGAAAATATGCAGACTATCTACAATGGTACTGTTGTGGGCAAATCTTTTCTTATTCTATATTATTTTTTCTTCAAATGTTGGATTCTGGACAAAGACTCGATACCCCCTTTCCTGAGGCACGGCAGTTCTCCTAATTGCCACTCACACGTCACCCAATTGGCGCTAATACTCACCGCCCGTGCTTCTTCGCGACTGGTGCTCGGGCGTTTTGTGACATGTCGGTGAGTCTTGTGGAAGATCAATGAGGTGGGTTTAATGAGTTTGGAATCGAACCCGCCTTCTTTTGGACAGCAAATTACTTCTCTAACCACCTGACTACCTCTTAGCTTAAATAGATGATCCGATGAGGTACGCTGTGACTGAAGGAAGTATGCTGCCTTACACACACACACACACACACACACACACAATCGTACCTCATTCTCCCCCACTCTCTCAAACCAACGAGGCAGAAAGGCAATAAAAAGGAGAGACTAAGGCTCAAAAGAATAAAAATCCATTAAAAACTTGGAGTGGGGGTGCACCTTTAGAGCGGGTTAATGCAGACTGGGCCGGCGTGAATGCAAATTTATGCTAAGGATGATCGCGCGCCAACGTCACTGAATACCCACAGTCAGGCACTGGGTTTTAAGTCGGGAGGGGAGGGGAGGGGAGAATAGGGAAGAGGGGAGGGGATGAAAGGGGAGGGGAGAAGAGGGAGAAGAAGAGAGAGGGGAGGGGAGGGGAAAGGTGTGGAGAAGGGAAATAAGAGATGAACGAGGTAGAGTGGGGATGGAGGTGAGGAGACTGAGAGTTGGGTGAGGCAGAGAGAGGTGGGAGGAGCAGGTTGGTGGGATTAGGTGAGTGGGGCTGGATTCGTTGAGTATGTGGGTGGGAGTGTGTTGGTGGAGGAGTAGGTGGAGGGGTAGGTGGGTGGAGGGGTAGGTGGGTAGAGGGACAGGTGGGTGGAAGAGTAGGAGGGTGAAAGGGTACATGCGTGGAGTAGGTGGGTGGGGACGGGTTGGTGGAGACAGGTGGGTGAGGATGGGTGGTGAGAGGCGCAAACTGGTAGTGAGGGAGACACAAGGAGGTGGGGGTGGGTGGGTAGGTCAATCTGAAAAAGAGGTGAGTGAATGAAAGATGAGAAAAAAAAGGGGGGGGGGGGAGAAGGAGGGGTATGGATGGAGAGAGAGGTAAATGAGAATAGAAGTGGAAGAGGTAGATGGGAAGGGTAGGAAAGTGGTAGAGGGAAGTGGAAGGGAGAATGATGAGAGATCGTGAGGTAAGAGTCGAGTGGAAAGAGGAAAGTGGGTAAAGGACGTGGGGTGCGAGAAGAAAAAGGATGGGAAGGGGCGATGAATGGGAATGGGGATCTAGAGGAGGTGTGGGTGTGTTAATGGTGAAGCTACGAGAGAGAGAGAGAGAGAGAGAGAGAGAGAGAGAGAGAGGGGGGGGGGGAAGCAAGTCTGAGGGTGAGAGAGAGGATGGAGAGGGGATGCTGACTGGGTGGAGAGGGGGGGGGGCGAGAGGTTTAAGAGGGAAAGGGACGAGGGGGGAGACAGAGATGGGAGAGGCAGGTGGAAGGAAGTATGTGGAGAAAGAAGATGCGAAGAGGAGGTATGTGGAGAGAGAAAGTTGGGAGGATGAGGTGTGAGAGGAAAGAACTGCAAGGAAGAGGAGGAAAATAGGAAATGGGAATAGGCAAGTGTATGGAATAGGTGGAAGAATAATGCAGATGAGAGAAGGAAGAAATACGTGGGATATGAACGCATGTGAAACGAAGAAATACATGAAAGGAAGAAGTATGTATGACAAGAGGTATGTGAGAGGAAAAAGTATGTAAGAGGGAGAGGTATGTGAGAGGAAGAGGTATGTGGGAGGAAGAGGTATGTGAGAGGATGAGGTATGTAAGAGGAAGAGGTATGTGGGAGGAAGAGGTATGTGGGAGGAAGAGGTATGTGGGAAGAAGTATGTAAGTGACAGGCAGGTGGGAGGCAGAGGCAAGTAGTGAGAGGAGTCAGGTGTGGGATGATGATGATGATGATAGTGGTGGTGGTGGTGGCAGTGGCGGTGGTGGTGAGTGAATGGAAAGGTGAAATTATTGTTTTGCTGCTGCTGCTGTTGCTGTTAAGACTTACTGCTTTTATCACTGTTACAAATAAACTACATCTTTATCCAACCCTTTATATGCCTGTTAAGATTTAGTAGGAAAAACGAAAGCTATTCTAAAAAAAAATTATAAAATATGAAAAATACATGAATGAGTGCTTCCATCGTCCTCCAGGAAAAAAGTAAAAAAAAAAAAACAAGAAGTACAAAAAAAAAACAATAATCACCACCAATTTAAACCATGACGTAAAACAAAACTATGAGTGGAGGACACCTGAAATCTGATGTGTGGATTATTATTCTTTTATTCTTTTGTTTTCCTTCCTCTATTCTGTTACTGTAAAAGAAAATAAACTAATTAATGATGTTTATTTCCACCACGAGCATCCATATACAACCAACAAATGAAAAGAAATATCATCCCCATTCCAATCTTCTCCTCCCCAAAGCTGCGACAACCACACTAAGAACTACATCTCTGTCTGAGTTCCCCCTCCCTGGCAGAAAACGGAGCGCGGGTTAGGTCTAGCGATGGAGCCAAAAGTTAATTAAAGTTTACCATGAAAATTCCTGATAATTGGGAAACTCCGGCCATGGGGAGAGGCCGGGATGGGGTTATGAGTCTGGGGCTGGTGAGTGATGGGGATGGAATGAAGGGGAGACCGAGGATTGTGAGGAAAAAGGTCTGAGTCAAGGAAAGAAGGTGAATCGCGGGGTTATGGTGGGACTGGCGTTATGCTAGAATGGGAAATGAGTGAAGTGGGACTAGGAATGTGGTGGGACTGGGATTACGGTGGGAATGGGGCTATGGTTGGAATGGAGCTACGGTGGGAATGGGGTTATGGTAGGGATGGGGGTATGGTGGGAATGAGGTTACGGTGGGAATGGGGTTATGGTGGAAATGAGACCGGGGAGGATAATGGGTAGTGATTCGGGGGCTGGCAAGTGAGGGGAATGAGACCAAATGGGGGTTATGGGGTTAGACGGGGAGTAGGATCATATGGGGGTGGAGTCATGGGGCTCCGTGAGGTGTGAGGTTAGGTTAGGATTGGCCTGAGGGGGTTAAATAGGGAATGGGGTTATGGGAACAGGTTAGGAATGGGGTCTGGCAAGGAATGAGGTTACGATGTTATGGTGGGAATGGGTTTAGTTAAGGTAGGTGTGGAATGAGACTATAGAGACGCTATGGATTAGGGTGGTTAGGATATGGTTAGGAGTTAATAGTAGTGAGAGTGGGGTGGGTAGGGGTGTGGGTGGGGTGGATGGGGGCTGAAGCAGGGAAGGATGGGGTAGAGGGTGGAGGGGTCGGATGTTGAAGAGACAGGGGTGGGTGGGAGGTTAGGAAAGGGGTGCGTGGGAGGTTAGGCAGGGGTGGATGGGGTGAAGGGATCAGGGGTGGGGGTTCGAGAGCTGATACAGAGGAGGGTGGGTGTGAGGATGGAGTGGGTGGGGGGGTGAGGGTGTACTGCGACTCAGTCTAGCCAAACAATTCTAATCAAGCCAAACAACTTGGATCGGGACGGACAACTTTGATGGAGCTTCCCGTGCACACACACACACACACACACACACACACACACACACACACACACACACACACACAGGTCCTTGGGAAGCCTACAAGCACCTCTCTTAAACACGTGTCCTTGGATACTTTGCAACTCGCTTCTCCTGATTAGTTTCTCCCCAAACTTCAACCTACGGCAGGTCAAGTCCAACTGTTGCGGATTTCCTAGGTATGGAAAACACCAGTAATCCGGTGTAAGGAGTTTTTTTTTTTCTTTTACTATTTTCCCTTCCTCTGTTCATATTGTAAATAAAAATAGTAAATGTAAGCACACTGATTCTCTCTCTCTCTCTCTAGCTAGCTACGAGAAATAACGGTACGCAGAACACCTGAAGCAGTTTGTATGACAACTCTCAACACGAAGACATAAATATTACGAAAATAGCACACACGAAATATTACACATATGTACATACTGGTACAGGGAACTGGTGTGAATGTATTACTGAGATGTTTAAGAATATCACAATCATCACTAACTTTATCGCTATCACATCATCATATTCATCATCATCCAGACCTCGTTTCACATCCAAGGGAGAAGGAGGGAGAAGGGGTCCAGAGAGATAAACTGAACCTGACAGAATGAAACATACACCCAACTCTGGAACTGTCTCCTTCTGTCTGCATTTCCTACTGCCTATGATCTCCAGTCTTTCAAACGCAGTGTGTCCAGGCATCTCGAAAGGAACAGAACTTGAATTCGGCTGTTATTTTGTTTTTGTTTTTTCTTGGAGGGAACAATTTGCAAGCTCCTGGCCGTTTGTTTCTTCTTCCTTGCATAAAGAGAGAGGCAGAGAGAGAGAGAGAGAGAGAGAAGGTGTGGAGGGTTGACAGATAGATATTGTATGTGGAGCTGATGGATACATTAGGTAGGTAGGGCTGATAGACTCATTAGGTAGTAGGTGGGGTTGATAGATACATTAGGAGCGAGTTAAGGAAAAAAATAAATAAATAAATAATCACCTATCGTCAGCCTGCTTAGAAGTCAAAGTAATTTCCCAGGTTGTAAGTGGCGAGGACAGATTGCTTCTGACCGACTCAGCAAATGAGGATTTTCTTTAAGATGATCTGATTCGTCTTGGTGTTGGTTAAAATCGATTAGGCTCGCTACGGCCTTTCACTGAAGGGGTTAATGCTTACAGTGACTTGCGCTTGTTGTACTAGCATGAGAGATAGATAAATAAGATGGACAGATAGATAAACAGATGCTTACACAATGACGACCTGGTTCTACAAGCATGAAAGAATGAATAGGAAGAGACAGAGAGACATGGACGATGATCGATGTAATAATCGCACCAGCATAAGTTTAATATAAGCAGCTAGATAGATAGATAGACAGACAGACAGATAAATAAATACACATGCTGATAGACAGACAGATACATAGGTAGACAGACAGACAGACATGACAGACACAGATCACCCTAATCGCAAATGCATAAGAGGATGATAAACACAGATACATAAACATACATAAAAAGAGCACAATACGTAAAGAATTATATCATCATCTCTAACACACACACACACACACACACACACAGATACATAAACATACATAAAAAGAGCACAATACGTAAAGAATTATATCATCATCTCTAACACACACACACACACACACACACACACACACACACACACACACACACACACACAATCTGTTAAAGAAAGTTTCCATGAATCTCTCTCTCTCTCTCTCTCTCCCCTTGACCTGACCTGTACCTTTTCATCTCATGGACACCGTGCCTCTTGCGTCACATCAGACCAGTCACATGGGTACCACGCGTCCCCTAGTCCCCCCACTCCCCCCCCTTCTCTCTCTCTCTCTCTCTCAACTTTGATCAGTGATGAGTGTGATGCTGGGCCTCAGGTGTGACGGTACAGGTGGGGTTCCAACCAATTACCGGCAGGAAGGCTGGACACACCACATTCCTGTCACCCGGGGGCGTTTCCAAGGAGGGGGGGGGGAGTATTTTCAAACATTTTTATCACCGATTTCATGTCGTAAGTTAGGTTTATCTTGGAGGAGGAGCCACTGAGCGCTTGTTCTAACCTGAATTAAGATCCCTAACCCCTGGATGCTATATTGCTGGCCTGGGGTAATCAGACTGAAGGGGTGATTTCATTAGTAACCAAGGAGATCCATTCCTACCCTAACTCCTTGATGCTATATTGCTGGCCTGCGGTAATCAGACTGAAGGGATGATATGATTAGTAACCAAGGAGATGCATTCCTACCCTAACTCCTCATGCTGAACTGTAGGCCCGAGGTTATCTGACTGAAGGGTTGATTTGATTAGTAACCAAGGAGATTCATTCCTACCCAAACTCCTCGATGCTACGAGTAAACTGTAGGCCCGGGGTAATCAGACTAAAGGGGTGATTTGATTAGTAACCAAGGAGATCCATTCCTACCCTAACTCCTTGATGCTATATTGCTGGCCTGGGGTAATCAGAGTGAAGGGGTGATTTGATTAGTAACCAAGGATATTCATTCCTACCCTAACTCGTTGATGCTTAAATTGCTGGCCTGGGGTAATCAGACTGAAGGGGTGATTTGGTTAGTGACCATGGAGATTCATTCCTACCCTAACTCCTTGATGCTAAACTGTGGGCCCGGGGTAGTCAGACTGAAGGGGTGATTTGATTAGTAACCAAGGAGATTCATTCCTACCTCATAGCTAAGGCTTACTGAATGTCATGTAACCACTACTTAGCACTTAAGTTGTGGAAATGGCCCAGGTTCATCGGGGAAGAATAAATCCACTGACCAAACCGGGAAATTTTGCACAGCCACCTCCTGCTATACGTAATTCCTTTGTAACTATTCTTTCTTCCTTGTTCCTCCTGCAGATAATACATAATAATATTCTACGTAATTCCTTGTAACTAGTCTTTCTTCCTTGTTCCTCCTGCAGATAATACATATACTCTACGTAATTCCTTTGTAACTAGTCTTTCTTCCTTGTTCCTCCTGTACACATAGACAAACTCTACGTAATTCCTATGTAACTAGTCTTTCTCCCTTGTTCGTCCTGCAGATAACAGATATACCCTGCAATAATTTTCCTCTTGTAACTATGATTTTTTTTATATTAGGAACAGAAGACACACGAAGCCTTTGTCCTATCCTGTCTTCTTTTTTCCTTAAAAATTAAAATTAAAATGGATTGGAAGCTGATTATAAGTTTCTTCGTGAATCTGGCTTTGGACGGCATAGGGGGGAGGGGGGTGATCAGATGGTAAATATCCTTGATCCGGGGGCGTATCCAGGACTGTGCGAGTGAGGGTCACAGTTGACAAATATCCCTGACTCACAATTCTATGAGGGACGGGGTGGGAGAAGGCAGAAAAAATACGAAAATGAAAATAATAATAATCTTACCAGGCAGATGCGAAGGGACACCTCACTCCAGTAGGGCAGGGCATAACCAAAACTCTACGGGGGGGTGGGGAGAATTCCAGATGGTACTTATCCCTGACTCATATGGTTCAGGAGGGGGGGGGGGTGAGAAGAGGTTGAAAACAAGATATAAAAAGAGTTAAGGTTTATCGAGTGAAAATGTAGATTCATTACATCCCGGTCACTTTGGGGCGATTCCAGGATTGCAATGGGGGGGAGGGGTTCCAGCTGGTAAATGCCCTTGACTCAATTTCGAGAGGGATGGAAAGGGAGGAGGTGGTAAAAAAAAAAAAAAGTCTAGTAAAAAGAATACAAGAGAGAAAGAATGAATGAAATAAAAGCAAAGAGATAAAGAATGAAAGAAAAAATGAAAGAAAGAGAAGGAAGGAAGGAAGGAAGGAAGGAAGCAAGCAAGCAAGCAAGCAAGCAAGCAAGCAAGCAAGAAAGCAAGCAAGGAAAGATGGATGGAAGGAAGGAAGGAAGGAAGGAAAATATACCTAAAATTTTATAAGTCTGACCCACACATACACTTTACTGAAAAAGTGTTTCTGTTTATATAACCAAACACTTAAATTCCATAAGGACTGGTCACAGATAAATCGCCTTCATGCCTCGCTGTCCTCCGTCATCAGGCTGCCCTCTCTTTAATTCACACCACCTTCACTTACATACTTCACCGATCTCTACACCTCATCCTCGGTCTCCCTCTCCCGCCTCTCCCTTTCTAACTCACATCCACTTTCCTAGTATAACCAAGGCAATAGTCTCGCCACAGTACATTTTCATACATCCTTTTCCCTGCATAAGGCTGTTCATGTTCTCTTTTATTTAATTTATACAATTCACATCAAAATATAGAAATAAAATTAGTAAGGAGGTAATAAGAAGCATAAATCACTATCAAAGAGGCGTTAAAAATGCTCCTAGACTGACCTGCATACGACTCAGGGATGTAGGAGGGAGGGGGAGGGAAGGAGGGTCCATCCATCCATCCATCATCCAATCCTACACTGCCCCACGAGGAGCGTAGGAGCCCGCGGCTAGGCAGTTGGTCCTGACATTTAAGATGAGAGTGACCAGCCTCACTCATCCCTGGGTGGCATTACGTGAGCAATCAACCCAAGTCACCCCTTGAATATAAACCTTCACCGGCTCAATCCGATTGGAGCACAATAATTACCCACTTTAACCACCAGGCGCCAAAATTTGGTTATATGGTTACCACCCAGCGTAGTAAATGGTTTCCTGGTGTAAAGGAAACCATTTGGCTTGTCACGCAGTGTAGAGTCACCCACAGGCAGAAGGAAGAGGAAAGAATGAAGGAAAGAAAGACAAAAGAGGGAATGTAAAGTCACCCGTAGGCAGAAGGACGAGGAAAGACTGAAGGAAAGAAGGACAGAAGAGGATGGAAGGAAAGAAGGATGGAGGAAAGGGCAGACACCCGAAAGCAGCACTACATCGAGTGAGTGGATGGTGAGCGCCCCCACCACTTTGTAAATATCCTTGACACACAGTATTGCCAGGAGAGGGAGAGCAGGGACCTAAGAGTTTTACTTTTTTTTTTTTTTTTTTTTTTTGAGAGGGTCTAAGTTAAATCCATATATCTATCCAACTACATATTTCTCTATAAATCTATCTACCTATATATTTATCTATATATCTATTAAATTATGCTTCTATAGACCCTTCTGGAAAAATAATTAATACTCTAAGGCCTCTGTGACTCACCCTTAGGTAAGCAAAATAATTTGTTAGTTGAAATAAATATTAAAGTTGTCCCACATATGAAGGATGATATATGGATCGATCTGTCAGGAAGTACATATATACCGTCACCTGTATGTTACGTCTATTGAACAAGGAGGAAGGAGGTTAAATAGGAGAATAAATAAATACCAAATAGATAAATAGACTGAAAGACGGATAGATAGATAGATAGACACATAGATAAATAAATAAATAAATAATGAGTGTTCTTTCCTTAGCGTAATACTTTTTTCCACCCAGCTTATCTGCCGTGTTTATGAATTTATATTGGCTCATTTTCCGCTATATTTAGAGTTTTAGGAAAGATGCTAATGTATTCTGACTTAAATAGGATCGGTTCTCACTGATATTGATACTGCTTTATTTTTAGTAAGGGTAATTTCTTCAGTTTCCATAGCAGTCCATATTTTCTGTAGGTCAAATCACACGCACTATTTAATTTATAAAATGTTAGTCGCCTTCAGCGTTTTATGTAACTATTTTGTTCTAGTTATATCCTGTCACATCATCCGTTCTCTCTCTCTCTCTCTCTCTCTCTCTCTCTCTCTCTCTCTCTCTCTCTCCCGTAATTTTCGTGGTCTCTAAATAACTCAGGCTCCTATGACTCACTCAACAAAATACATTCGTCTTGTGTCACTGGAATAGAATACGAGAGAGGCCAAAGGGATAGCGTAGCGTCTAGCCGGGATAGGTGTTTATAAAGTACAATTAAATCGTCTGGAAATAAAACGAAGATTTATAAGACGCCCCTTGCAGTGAATGGGTTGAACAAGAACGTATATAAATTCGGTCTTTCGTGTAAGAATTGCCCTCGTCTTTGGCAGCTATGTGTACGAAGACATAGGCCAAAGAAAAGCAATACCACACACAACTTAAGTCTGAGAAAGGTTATAAATGCCATCCTTGGTGTACCTAAGCAACTCCGTGTCTGGCGGGTTTATGAGCGAAGGTAAAAGTGTAGAAAAAGAAATCTTACACACGAATTAGGTCCAAGAAAGTTTGTGAATAGGGTCCTAGTGTATGTAAAGACTATTATGCTCACAAACACTATTCCGGAGCCGCCCAACATCCCTAGTCTTGTTGCCTGTGATTTCCCAAACACCCCTTTCTCGGCGATTTACTCTGTCCGGTGATATTTACCATGGATCAGACGAAGTGATGGGATGGAGAGATATATGGGTGAGGGGTGTGTGAGTTGGAGACAGGGCAGACTGATGACTGAGAACAGACTTACATGGAGGCGATTTGTCTGTGGCCACTCTTCCAAGATTTAGGCGTCTGGCTAAAGGCTGAGAGAACATTTATTATATTCTTAAACTACTATGTTACAGATGAAAAAGGTGTTGGTATTAAAAAGATCTAAACACTATAACATTAAAGGTGACATACGCCCCTAAAATAAATAAATAAATGAAAACGGCGTTAAGGGATGGACGAGTGTGAAGTCTTGTATCCTTCACCCACAAGAACACGTCCAAAGAGTTGAACCCAAAGCCAACTTCGAGAGGAGGAGTTAAATAATTCTGCCTGCCGTCCTCCCTCCTTCTCTCCCTTCTCCCTGCCTTCTTCCCTCTCTCTCTGCCTTCTTACCACCCTCACACATTGTCTACAATGTCTCCTTCCTCCCTCCCTGCTTGACTCCCTTCCTCTCTTCCAGTTAGCCTACTGTACCTGCATCCCTGTCTGCTTGCCTGCTGGTCACTCCACCTTTCTGCTTGCCTAACACCCCACCTCCCTCCCTATCTTCCTTCCTCCCTTCCAATCACCCTACCTGCTCGCTTGCTTCCCTCCCTCCCTTCTACCCTCCCTTTCAATCTCCCTACCTGGCCGCCTCCCTCCCTTCTTCTCTTCCTTCCGTCTCTCCCTGCCTCTCCTTTCTCTCCCTGCCTGCACGCCTCCCTGCCTGGCCAGAGCGGTAAGGCAGCTCTGGCGGATGAACCACACTGGGATTTACCGCCAACTTTGAGGATTAATCTTGTGTCATCCGCTTTACTTGGGGGACACTTTTTCTTTCCTACACACACACACACACACACACACACACACACACACACACACACACACACACACACACACACCGCTCGCTCGTGCAGTGGTAACGCTCTCGCTTGCCAACTGGTGGACGGGAGTTCGCGCCTCGCTCAGGTTGCGAAAAGTTTCACTGACGAAGTGGGTGGTTACTGTCCCCCTTGAGCAAGGGGACGGGTGTGTGCGTGTGTGAAGGTCACAGCCTTGCCCTTAGATCGGACTATATGAGCTCTCAGCTCCCTTCCGGGAGGGTAAAAGCTGACGATCACGACCATCAAGTGATCCTGACCGACCCGGTGAATTACACACACAGACCTAGAACTTGCTGCATGTAGAAAGAGGATTTGGAAGATGTAGGTGTTGATTAAATTGTGTGTGTGTGTGTGTGTGTGTGTGTGTGTGTGTGTGTGTGTGTGTGTGTGTGTGTGTGTGTGTGTGTGTGTGTGTGTGTGTGTGTGTGTGTGTGTGTGTGTGTGCGCGCGAGAGAGAGAGAGAGAGAGAGAGAGAGAAAAAAAAAAAAATCGTACACACTTGAACGGAAGTTAATGTAGTAAGTTTTAGTGCATTTGGGGATGAATAATGCACGTATGAAATATTCAGAGTACAGATAAAATGTTTTTCCGCGCGTGTATATGTTTATTTAGGTATTTTCTTAGTGAATATTACTTAACGACTTGGTATTTTTTGTATATATAAATCGTACGCTTTAGTATCTTCAAAATAGAGGCAATACTTTCCAACACTCACTCAACACCAGACCTGTTAGTGCCTTTTCCACTTAGCATTACTTTTTCATTTCTTCATTACTACAGGAGTGATAGTGAATTTATTTATACAGACATTGACAGACAAACTGATAGACAGACGGATAGATAGCCTAGACACCCAGACAGAAAGAGACAGCTAGTGTACATCTCACAACCTGATGTGTTCCCATGAATCTGCAGACACTTCCTCTCACTGAACACAAAGCATAATACAACAAAACACACACACACACACACACACACACACACACACACACACACACACACACACACACACACACTACTTTCTTACATGATCATAAATACGACTATATCCATGTACTTCGTCATAAAAAATTTTTACGGTATCTGTTTATATCCATACGCATTAACCCAACAAGAGGTGGCCACAAAAAAAGCGCCTCCGAGTCTCCCTATCCTCCTCAACCAGGCATCTCTCTCTCTCTCTCTCTCTCTCTCTCTCTCTCTGATAACTCTCCACCCCGTTCATTCACTTCATCCTCGGTCTCACCCTCCCCACTCGCTCTTCATCTCACTTCCATACACTCTGCCAGTCAATCTCTCACTCTCCCATTGCTCCAGGTGGCCAAATAATCTCAGCCATTTCGTAAAATTTTCAACGCCACAACACTTACGAACTTCCTCATTTGCCTGGCTGTCTCTCTTCGTAACTCCACACCCTTCTATCAGATAAATAATTTCCTCTCCTCTCTCTCCTGACTTGTGTCCTTCCAGCAAAGTCCAGGTTTCACTTCCATACGTCAGAGTGGAGAGTACAATGCCTTCATACCCTTAACAGCATTTCATGATTTTATTCTTGAGTGATCAGGAATATCCAAACTAATTTTCATTATGATTCTATTATTAGTTTCTCTTAAATCCACTTTGAGAGAACAACGTATGAGTATTTCCTTTATCCAGTCCCATCATCATCATCATCATCATCATCATCATCAGTCATCCATCACGCATACATCTGTCCACTCAACCCGCCCGCTTTCTGTCCCAGCACATTAAGCTTTGAAGTGAGATCTGTTGCCACCGCTGGATGTGTGTGTGTGTGTGTGTGTGTGTGTGTGTGTGTGTGTGTGTGTGTGTGTGTGAGAGAGAGAGAGAGAGAGAGAGAGAAATGAATGTTCGCAAGAATGCGGATATAAAAGCTTTTGAAGCAACATCAAATAAATTAAAGGAAGAAGGAAAAAGGGAAGACAGGAAGAAGAAGAAAGAAGGAAAGGGAAGAAAGAAAGCAAAGAATGGAGGGAAGGAAGAAAGGCGAAGGAAGAAAGAAAAAAAGAGAGTGAGAAAGTAAAGAATTTCAGTGACAGAAAAGAGTGACACAGGAGGTGGAAGAGAAAGACAGGAAAGAGTAAAGGAATAAAGAAAGGAGAAAGAAAAGCCAATGTAAAGGAGAAAGAAAGTATTGGGGGAAGAATGAGGGTTAAGGAAGTAAAAAGAAGAAGAGGAAACAGAAGAGAGAAAGACAGAAAGAAAGAAAGTCGTGTGTTACAGGCAGAACTTGATAATCTCATGAGCAGTAAAGTTTGAGGGATGGGAGAGAGAGAGAGAGAGAGAGAGAGAGAGAGAGAGAGAGAAACCTTGTTACTTTTCCACTACTCTGTTAGCCTTTACCTTGGCCATTTCATCCATATACGAATTTCAAGGCTTCAGTTCTTAATCTAATTCGTAGTCCCGCTTGACGTCTACCACCTCCGTCTCTCGTCTCAGCTGGCAGATTTTAGTGTGTTGGTGGGACGGCTTTGTCAGCATTACCACTGTCTTCCCTGCATCATTTATGGCTTCCACTGTCAGTCATTTTCCATCCATTAATTGCATGGTTTATCAGTAACTTAAAGTACCTCAGAATACAATATGGTACCTCAGAATACAAAATGGTACCTCAAAATACAAAATAGTACCAAAGAAAACAGAATGGCACCTCAGAATACAGAATGATGCCTCAGAATACAAAACAGTACCTCGGAATACAATATGGTACCTCAGAATACAGAATGGTACCTCACAATACAGAATGGTACCTCAGAATGCAAACTATCGCAGTACAGCCTGAAGCAAGAAGCAGAGACTCTTGGAAAATGATAATGCAGAAGAGAGTTTGGTTTCCGCCAGGCTGGGCTCTGGGACTGAGAGGGCGGCGGACAGGACTTGACACGCCCATCTGAGAATATTCTAAGACCGGAGGAATACGCGAAATTACCTGGAAACTTTAAATAGGTCTCCGATTCTTGTTATTCTCAGGTGATCTGATTCAGCTAAGGGAGACCAGCTTGGAATATTCAAACACCTCACTCGGGAAATATATTTTACCCTTGCTATTACCAGACGATTTTTGTTTTTTTCAATTTTTCTAGACAATTATGGAGACCAGCTGAGTGAAACCCGTAATCTATTTAACCTGAAGACGTCTATTCTTTTTAACTTTCTTCACTAAGATGACCTATTTCTGCACTATATTCTTGAAGTTTTCAGACGATATGCATTTGCCTTTATTAACCCCATCGTTATAGAAGGCCTCCCCAAAGTTAATTAAAACCTCTGCTATTAACATCAATAAAACGAAAAGGAGCCACTGAAATGAAGATAATTATTACTGCATCTCCAGACGAATAAAAAATACATAAAATAAAAAATAAAGACGTTAATGAATGGAGTCTATACTTTTCTGATTACCAAACGTCTCGCCTAAGTGGAGTAAATTTGTATGTTATCAGAGAGCAACTAAAGAATGGAATTCCTGGGAGTGAACGGCCATCGTGCCTGTTAGAGGAATCCCAGTGTACACTCTGACTTCTGGCAAACAAGTCTGGAATAAAACAGAGCGGCTGATGCGATGAATGTAGTGTGTGTGGCGAGGGGAGTCGATAGATTGTTAGGCTGTATGTGTTTGTGTGTAGTGGTTGTGTAAGTATCTATCTGTTTTAAACCGTACTTAGTAAACACACACACACACACACACACACACACACACACACACACACACACACACACACACACACACAGTAACTAAAGGCATCCACAGCACGTGAGGGGATATCAGCTGGCGGTGTGAAATGCAAGTGGCTAAGTCACACATAAACTACTGCACTTCTAAATATTTTGACGGATTCTTTCTCTCTCTCTCTCTCTCTCTTAACACATCCAGCGGTGGCAACAGATCTCACTTCAAAGCTTAATGTAGTGGGACAGAAAGCGGGCGGGTTGAGTGGACAGGTATGGGCGATGGATGACGACGACGACGACGACGACGATGCTGATGATGATGATGGTAACTGGATAAGGCAAATACTCGCACGTTGTTGACAATAGCGTATGATGATAATTTAATTCCAAACTTTTCTCATTCACCAATAACAACAACGATAATAATAATAATAACAATAATAATAATAATAATAATAATAATAATAATAATAAAGCAAGAACCACATAGCTCACAGAAAAAAGTGATAGTAAGAGTGAAGACGATGACCCTATTATTAATATATTATTATTATTATTATTATTATTATTATTATCATTATTATTAAAAATTTCTCGGGCAACAAAACGAAACGAAAGAAAAACACTAAGAACACCACTCTCGCAAACCAAAATAAATCAAATAAAAATCAATCAATAAATAAAGCTTACATAGGGGTGCTCAGTAGGTGCCGCAGCTCAGGCCTTTCTGTCTCTTCTTCCGGGTTTTCCATTAAGACGGAACCAATACCTTGCCGGTCACTTAAAGAATCTCGATAAGTGTTTTCCGTTTTTACACTGTCTCATTTATCCCTGACTCCCTCCCTCTCACGCTTCAGAGAGAGAGAGAGAGAGAGAGAGAGAAAATAAAAATCCAATAAGAAATGAAGAGATCAAGGCAAAAATTAGAAAGAAGTAAAGATATATCGAAGGATTTTTAAATGAAAGGGAAAAAAAAAAGACAGAAGCAACTCGGGAAAGGAAAAAAGAGAAAGAAGAATGAGAAACCGCCTCGTTAGGTGAGAGATGTAGGGGAGAGGGAGCTGGGAAGAGGAAAAAGAGGAAGAAGAGGAGGGTAAGCAGTAAAGAGGAGGGGAGTGTAGGAGAAAGAGAGGAGTAGACTGAGCTGGGTGAATAAAAGATAAATGAGGAGAGGATGAACTGTAAAGACGAAGGAAGAATGAGAGAGAGAGAGAGAGAGAGAGAGAGAGGGGGGGGGGCTGGAAAAGGAGGGAGAGGAAGACAACCGGAAATAAAACATAGAAGATAGGTAAGAAAATGTGAAGAAGGAAGAAAGAAGATGGGACAAGGAGGAACACCGAGGCGAAAAGGAAGTAGAGAGATTCACAAGGGAGGAAAAGGAAGCAGAGAGAAAGAAAAGAGGGAGAAGGGAAAGGGAGAAGGGAGAGAAAGGAAGTCATAAGGAGAAAGAAGGAGGGCTGGATGGGCGAGGAGATAAAGAGAGGAGGACGAGAGGGGGAGTGGAAAGAAAAAGAAAAGTGTGAAGAAGGAAAATGAGAGAGAGAGAGAGAGAGAGAGAGAGAGAGAAGGCTGTGTACTATAGGCCAGGAGGCGTTGAAGGGGAACCAATTATTAGGGGCAAGAGTAAATGAGACTCTCTCTCTCTCTCTCTCTCTCTCTCTCTCATTTCCTCATATTTTTTATATATATTCCATTTTACTCTCACTTTATTCTCTCTTTTATCCTCCCTTTCCTCATCAAAAGATTTCTCTTCGTTTACTACATTATATTTTTATTTTATTTACTGACTCTCTTTGTTCTTCTTTACTTCTTTGTCTCTTCCTTTATTTCCTGATCCTTTTGCCCACCATCTTGACTGTGTTCTTTCCTCCTTGTCTTTATATCACCTCTGTCTTCTTTGTCTTCATGTAAACAACTTCTGTCTAGTATATGTCGTTTCTTTATCGCAATTACATTTTCGTTACCCCTCATCTTTTTCATTTCTCTAGCTATCATCATCATCATCATCATCATGTTCTATACACTTCTCTTTTCATCCTCTATTCATGTAGTTCCTCTTCCTCGTCCCCGTCCTCCTCCTCCTACTTATCATCATCATTCTCCTTCTCCTCCTCCTCTTTCTCCTTTCTCTCGTCACCTCCTCTTCTCCCGGTTTACTAACTTCCCCAACCCTTCAATATACACGACCAAGTTTATTATCTCTCTCTCTCTCAATCAGTCCTTCCATCACTCTTATCCCTTTCTCACTCCTCCCTTCCCTCCTCACCTCCATTTCCCGTTTCTCACTCTTATCCTTCCTTCATTACCCCCTCCTTCCCCCTCTCTCTCCCCTCCTCCCCTCCCTCCCCTTTCTCTCCCCCCTCCTCCCCTACCTCCCCTCTCCCTCTCCCCTCCTCACCCTTCTTTCCAGTCAGCTTTGACCTCATAAACTCTGCGTCTCCCCTCCACCCATACTTTCCTCCCCCTCCACTCTCCCCGCCTAAACTTTCCTCCCCTTCCACTCTCCCCAATCACACCTTCCTCCCCCTCCACTCTCCCCCGCCAATATTTTCCTCCCTCTCTATTCTCCCCACACATACATTCATCTCTCTCCATTCTCCCCACCCATACTTTCATCCCTCTCCATTCTCCCCAACCCATATTTACCTCCCCCTCCACTCTCCCCAGTCATACTTTCCTCCCCCTCCAATCTTCCTCACCCATACTTTCCTCCCCCCTCCAGTCCCACTGCTCTCCCCAACCCTCCTTTCCCCTCTTCCTCTCCCTCTTCCCCACCTATCCTTTCCTCCCTCTCCAAAACTCCAGAAATTTTCATCCCCTCCCTCTCTTCCCCATCCATCCCCTACTCTCCCCTTCCTCCCCCTTACAGTCCCCTCCCTCTCCCCCAAAAGCACTTCCTTACCTCGTCTTCTCTCCCCATCCCACTACTTTCCTCCCCTCACGCCTGTCTCTCCCCTGCCATATTTCCATACCTCCCACCACCTACCTTTCCTCCCCAACTCTCTTCCCTCCCCGTTCCAAACCCCTCAAACTCTGCCCCCTTCTCTTTCCCCCTCCCCTTTCCTTCTCCTTCTTCCCCCTCACTCTTGCAGCAGGGGCAATAACTGTCAGCTTCCTCTCCCCCTCCCTCTCCTCCCCCTCCCCCATCGCCTGTCTTCTGCTGGGTCGTGAGAAGGCTGGCAACACTGATGGAGGGGGGGAGGGGAGGTGGAAGGAGAGAATTACTGCAGAGGGAGGGAAGGGAGGGGGAGGGGAAACTAAGGAGGGAAGGAAAGACTATGGTGAGGAGAGGAGAGGAGAGGAGAGGAGAGGAGAGGAGTGGAGTGGAGTGGAGTGGAGTGAAGAGGAGAGAGGAGAGAAGGAAAGGAGGAGAGGGGAGTGGAAAGGAGAAGAGAGGAGAGGAGTGGAGAGGAGTGGAGAGGAGAGGAGAGGAGTGGAGTGGAGTGGAGAGGAGAGGAGAGGAGAGGAGAGGAGTGGAGTGGTGTGGTGTGGTGTGGTGTGGAGTGGAGTGGAGTGGTGTGGAGTGGAGTGGAGTGGAGTGGAGTGGAGTGGAGTGGAGCGGAGCGGAGCGGAGTGGTGTGGAGTGGAGTGGAGTGGAGTGGAGTGGAGTGGAGTGGTGTGGAGTGGAGTGGAGTGGAGTGGAGTGGAGTGGTGTGGAGTGGAGTGGAGTGGAGTGGAGTGGAGTGGAGTGGAGTGGAGTGGAGTGGAGTGGTGTGGAGTGGAGTGGAGTGGGGTGGAGAGGACAGGAGGAGAGAGGAGAGAAGTGGAGAGGAGAGGAGTGGAAAGGAGAGGAGAGGAGAGAAGAGGAGAGGAGAGAAGTGGAGAGGAGAGGAGTGGAAAGGAGAGAAGTGGAGAGGAGAGGAGTGGAAAGGAGAAGAGAGGAGAGGAGCAAGGAGAGAAATGGGAAGGAGGGAAGGGAAGAATACAGAGAGGAAACAGAAAGCAGTGAGAAGGAAAGTGAAGGGAAGGGAAGAAAAAGGATGGAAAAGGAAGAGTAAAAAAAAGGAAAGACTCGAAGGAAAATGAAGGGAAGAGGATGTACGGGAGAGATGCAGACGGGAGAGGAAGGAACAGAATTGGAGGGGAGGGGAGGAAAAGAGAAAAAAGATGAATGGAAATGGGATACAGAGAGCAAGAGGTAAACAGAGAAGTACTCGGTAGAAATGGATGATGACGGGAAGAAGAGGACGAGAGGAAAGGAACGACTGAAGAAGGACAAGAGGAGGAGGGAGACGGCAAAAGGAGGAAAAGGAGAGGAAGAAAGGAAGAAGCAGAGGGAGAAGGAAGAAGGGGGAGAAAGGAGAGGAAGGTGGGAGATGGGAATAACTGAGGAACGGGAAGGAGAGAATAGGGCAATGCGAGAATTAACGCAGTGGAAGATAACAAGAAAGAAAATGATGCGAGGAAAAAGGAAAGAAAAGATGATAAGATGGGAAAGAAGAACAGAAAGAGACAGGTCGTGAAGCGGAAGAGGAAACAGAGGAGGAAGAAAAAATGAGGATGATGATAAAGACGATAAAGATGAGAGAGGGAAGAGAAAGAACAAATGGAGTTCGTAGATTAATATAGAGTGCCATAATAGCCTGGGGAATAGAAAACGGTCTCCACGCAAACTCTGGGCTGACTGAACGAATACTTAAGGGAAAAAACCATCTGAAACACGCACTAATAGAGACAGGGTTTTTCGTTGCATTTCGTCAGTTGTAAATTGTCTTCACACGGCATTGGGAAGAGAGCTATTTTTTTCACTACATACAAAACGTGGGCTCTCAAAATTTCCGTGTTTATATGGCCTAAAAAAAAAAAAAAAAAAAAAAAAAAAAAAAAAAAAAAGTCTACGGCTGGTCCAAGAAAAAAAAATATGCCAAGTCTGAAGGGAACTGGTGAAAAAATAATGGAAATAAAAGTGAAAGAATTTAGAAGAAAGAAAGAAATGGAGAAATTGCTCTTCACATTTTGGTGGGGACATCTTAAAAGGAAAGAAAGGAAAAAGGGGGAGAGAGAGAGAGAGAGAGAGAGAGAAGGAACGATAAGACGAAGAGGTCAAGAGGAAAATAACAAATCACGGAGATGAGTAAGGACTGAGGGAAGGAGGAATGAGATAATATGGGACAGATAGTGATTATCTGAGGAAGGAAGGAAGGGAAGGGAAGGGAAGGGAAGGGAAGGAGAGGGAAGGGAAGGGAAGGGAAGGGAAAGGAAGGGAAGGGAAGGGAAGGGAGGATGGAAGGATGAAGAATGGATAAAAAATAATGCTGAAGATCAAGAAAAGATGAGCAGGCAATATATAGATGAAAAACAGGAAATGGGAGTGAAAAAAGATAGGAAGGAAGGAAGGAAGGAAAGAAGGGTGGATGGATGGATGGATGGATGGATGGATGGATGATACAATTATAAAAACAAAAGGGAATAAGGAAGGACAGGAAGAGGAAGAGGATAGGAAGCGAGAAGGATGTAAATAAGAATGAATGGAAAGCATAAGGGCCTGAATGAATAATGAAGGAAGGATGGAAGGAAAGGGAACAGGAAAAGCTGATATAAAAAGCCAGATTTATGATTCGTGAAGAGGAAGGAAAAAAAGATGAGACAGAGAAAGAATAAAGAGGCTGAAGAGGAGGGAAGACGGAAGGAAGAGGGCAGGAGGGAAGGGAGAGGTATAAGGAAGGAATGAAGAAAAGATGAGACGGGAAGAGAATAAACAGGCTGAAAAGGAGGGAAGACGGAAGGAAGAAGGAAGGAAGGAAGGAATTGAGATGGAAGGAAGGATGGAAGGAGGAGGGGAGAATGTAGGATAAATGCGAGAGGTAACGGAGAGAAGGAAGGGATAAACTGAAGGAAAAAAGGAGGAAACAGGAGCATAATTAAGGTGAAACAGGAACAGAGGAAGGAAGAAAGGAGTGGAGGGAGGAGGGAAGGAAAGAAGGAGCAGGAAAAATTAAAGGAGGCACAGGACTGGATAAAGGTGGAAGAGAATGAAGGGGAAACGGGAGTGAAGGATGGAAGGAAGGAAAGAAGGTAGGAAAGGAAAGAAGGAAAGGAGGGAAGGAAGGAAGGAGGGATGAAAAGAAAGAAGGAAGGAAGGAGCAGCAGCAGAGAAGGAAAATGATGAAAGAGAAGAGGATGGAATTAAGGGGAGAAGAAAGTAGGTCTAGCAGAGCAAGGAGCAAGAGTGAACTGCAGGGGAGCTGAGATATGGAAGGAAGGAAGGAAGGAAGAAAGGATGGTTGGATGGATGGATGGATGGATGGATGGATGGAAAAGAAAGGAAGAAAGGAACGAAAGAAGGATGGAAGAGAGGAACGAAAGAAGGAAGGAGGAGAAGGAAGTCAAACACAAGATGGCTGGAAAGAAAGAAGAAAAGCATCAGATGGAATGAAAAAGAAGGGGGAAAGGGATGACAGACCAAAGAAAATGAAGGAGGAAGGAGGAAAGGTAAGCACAAGGGAAGAAGGAATGAAGGAAGGACTGGCAGAACAGGGGAAGGAAGATATTACGGTAGGAAACAAAGATGAATGAAGGATGGCATGAAGGATATATCATAAAAGGAATGTAAGGATGAAAGGAAGGAAGGAAGGGAAAAACAAAAAGAGAATGGAGGAGGGAGTGAAGGAAGGAAAGAAAACGAGAATGTAGGAAGGACTGAAGGAAAGACACAGTAGGAGAATGCAAAGAAAAAAAAAAAACTATTATGCAAAGAACATGCAAGGAAGAAAGGAAAGAAAAGAAAAACAACAGGGAAATGCTAGGAAGGAAAGAAGGAAGGTATGGAAAGAAGGAAGGTAGGAGGGAAAGATGGAAATAAGAGGGAAGGACGGAAGGGAAAATACTGTAAGAGATGATGTGGATTGAACGGAAGCACGAAATAAAGAATGCACACACACACACACACACACACACACACACACACACACACACACACACACACACACACACACACACACACACACACACACACATACACACACACGAGATAGAATGATGACAAGACTTAGGTAAAAACAAACATTAAAGAAAACCAAAAGGAAATGAGATAATTACAAGAAGATACGAGGAAGAAAAAAAAAGAGGAGTGGGGGAATACCTGATAATGAAAGAAGACAGAGAATGCAAGAGAAGGTAAAATATTGAGACGGAGGACACAGAAGTAGAAATTACCCCCCTTCTCTCTCTCTCTCTCTCTCTCTCTCTCTCTCTCTCTCTCTCTCTCTCTCTCTCTCTCTCACTGCAAACATCCTCCTACCATGTCGCCGCTGACTCTCCTCCTCCCCACTCAGCCCATCATATCTCTCCCTTCCTTTCAGCAGTGAGTATTTATAATCCTTTTCACACACCTTGTTCAAACCTGGGCTGAGCTGGCATTAACAACTCTCTGTGGGAAACGCGCAAGTGGAGGAAGCTATATCTTATTTAGTTAACTTCTTTTTCATACTTACATATACAGTTTTCATATATAGTTTACTTCATCTTCATATATACAGAGAGAGATGGAAAGTAAGGTGTACTAGGCAAAATAAATCGCTCAGGAAGAGGTGTTAGGAAGCTTGCGACGAGGATACCGACGCGGAAAGCGGGCACGTAATGGTAAGTTCGTCTGGAGGTAATTGGAATAAACTTAAGTATATACAGCCAAAATAAAAGGAAATTAAGTAAAAACAACAGGGAATTACACACACTAGACAAACATGTAGAAAAAAAGTCAACTGAAATTACAAGCAGAGCAAAAACACGGGCACAAAAACACCTACACAAACACATATACACAATAAAGAGATGCAAAAAAAAAAAAGACACACACGCACGCACACACACACACACACACACACACACACACACACACACACACACACACACACACCACCATCCAAAAAAGCAAAACCCAACGACACACACACACACACACACACAAACGGGAGACAAATATGGCTTACAAAAAAATCCTGAGCTCTCCAAAATTGCCAATGAACAAATCCAAGCGAAACCCCCCTGAAAAAAAAAAAAATCCCACAAAATAAAAAAGCAATATATTTTTCTTCGCATTCATATCGGGTGGGAAAAAAAGAATTCTATATATAAAGAGACACACGGATGTAAAATGAAAAACGAAAAAAAAAAAAAAATGGAGAGTTTGAAAATGGAAAAGCATGAAGTTGACGGTGTGAAAATGGTGATTGCAATTTTGAGAGAAAATTTTTTGTGCATTCGTATTCATGGAGATCTGGGCTTAGGGGTTGTTGTGCCGTGTGTGTGTGTGTGTGTGTGTGTGTGTGTGTGTGTGTGTGTGTGTGTGTGTGTGTGTGTGTGTGTGTGTGTGTGTGTGTGTGTGTGTGTGTGTGTGTGTGTGTGTGTGT
>NC_136967.1:60120889-60170889 GCF_032717465.1 Coenobita brevimanus | reverse complement strand
AGTCTGCTTTCACCGGATGGAACTGGGTGAATTAGACAGCTCCCATAAGACGTGGACCAGTAAATATATAATGAGCAGGAATGGGCAGAAATAAATGGTCACCAGAATGAAAGGGTTAACCAGGGAAAAATGCCAAATGAGAGAGAGAGAGAGAGAGAGAGAGAGAGAGAGAGAGAGAGAGAGAGAGAGAGAGAGAGAGAGAGAGAGATGAGGACTTAATGTACGAATCACTGAACTTTAAGACGTGAAAAAGTTCCATTGAGAAAAAAGAAAAAGAAAAAGAAAAATCGAAGCGGCTGAAGTGACACCTAAAAATCTTAAAACCACAACAACCAATACACAAAAAGGTTTGCAAAGTAAAACCTTCAAACAACACCATACAATTAGCAACAATGTGTGTGTGTGTGTGTGTGTGTGTGTGTGTGTGTGTGTGTGTGTGTGTGTGTGTGTGTGTGTGTGTGTGTGTGTGTGTTTAGGTACTGAATGTCTGTGTATGTGTGTGCTTGTGTGTATATCAGTAGCAGTACTTACACTGCTCCTTGTGTGGCCTATATACGCCATCTCTTGTACACACCTGAAATCAGAGAACAAAATTAAACATATATAATAAATAAGTTACAGCTTTGGAGTCAATTATAAAGAATATGGAACGGCAGATGCAGTTCTCTCTCTCTCTCTCTGTCCATCGCATTCGACAAAAAAACACGCCTCAAACAACATGAAATCAAAACAACAACTCTCAAACACAACCTAAATCGGAACAGGACTCCAGCCAATCACCCGCCCATTCTTAGCTTGTGCACATAAACAGACACACAGACAATCGCAACATCAACCCGCTTGCCTTTGTGTTGGTAATGATAGGAAAAAAAAAAAAAAAGGGCATTGTCAGTTGTGATCAGATTAAACGGACTTGGGGATGAGGATACACACACACACACACACACACACACACACACACACACACACACACACACACACAGCAACAGGACGAGCATAATCTGTTTGTAGATGCATACTTGAAAAGGTCCTTCCCTCCCCCCGTTCCCCCGCCACACTAACCTTTTGAAACATACCTTGGGCGAGGAGCTGGTATGGGTTAGTATTTGCATTTACTGTTGAAAAGGTCACGCAAATCTGTGTGTGTGTGTGTGTGTGTGTGTGTGTGTGTGTGTGTGTGTGTGTGTGTGTGTGTGTGTGTGTGTGTGTGTGTGTGTGTGTGTGTGTGTGTGTGTTTTGTTAATGAAGTCAATTCAATTAAATAATGGAAAAAAAAATACATAGAAATACACTAGAAAAAGTGGACCAACAATTAGACACAGAGTAAGGACAGAAAAAGTTTGTCAGAAAAAAAAAAAAAGCCAGAAAAAACGAGCACAACGCAAATTGGAAAAAGAAAGGAGCGAAAAAAAAAAAAAAACACGATTTTTCAAGAGGGAGATTTTGCCGCGTCTCTCTGGTCGTCACGAAATTTCGACAAATTATCTCACCAAAATTATGAGATGGTTTGTTCACACACACACACACACACACACACACACACACACACACACACACACACACACACACACACACACACACACACACACACACACAGGAAGAGCAGAAAGCAAAATGTAAAGGCATGAAAGACAGCAGGTCAGAATGACAGATAGGCAGTGAAAAAGTGACGAACGAACGAATGAACAAAGAGACGGACAAAGACAGACAGACAGACAGACAGACAGACAGACAGACACACACACACCTGACTGGCCTAGACCATTTGTCAATCTCTGTGACTATGGGGAATACCTGAGCATGTCGACCGCTAAGACAAGGATACACCTCACCTGGAGGGGATTTATATGACACCTCACTCGTCAATATTAATCCACAAATTAATCCACACTGGCGACCTGTACAACGCAAATAAACAGACCGACGGATGAACACACGGACGGACAGACGGATGGACGGACAGAAGGATAACTCTATTTCCTGGTCAGCTTCCCCAAGGCCATCGTATTCGGGAAAAATAAAGTTGAGAGAGAAAGTTAGAAGGACAAAAGACAAACTGACGGAGGGACACAATGAGACGGAGAAACAGAAACAAAGCCGGAAACATAACTTAGGATTGAAAAAAAGAAAAAAATGAGAAATAATAACAGCTAAAACTGACACACAAAAAAAAAGACAGACGGTAAGGAAGAAACCCAGAGACAGATTAATAGCCAAGGCCAGAAAGATAAAGACAGAACTATATGCAAGGGGGAAATATAGGTAAACAGACTGAAAGCCGGGCCGTATGAGACACAAGGGAGAAATATAGGCTGAATTATCGACAAATTTATGAAAAGACAAATAAGTGCAGCTACACTGAGAATGGGACAGAAAGAGATAGACAGAAGAAAAGAAGAGACAGAATTATAATTCTGTCTCTTCTTTCCATGAGAGAAAATAAAAAGACAAAAAAGGAATATAGAGAAAATTGCAACTAAGGATAAAGACAAAGAGATAACAGGAAGAGAGACAGAGGTGCAGAGAGACAGACAGGCGGAAAGACGAAACCTGGAGAAAGAGAGAATTTTAGAGAGAGAGAAAAATAGCTACGTTGAGAGACATCTGGAGTGACAGCGGTAGTAAGAGAGAGTCAGGGAGTGAGACAGGGGGCGGCAGGCAGATAAAATGTCACAGTCAGAGATCACACACACACACACACACACACACACACACACACACACACACACACACACACACGCACACACCAATAAAACTTCACCACCACCACCACCAACAACAACAACAACAAAATCATCAACAAAAACAACAGGAAGTCGTTATGGTTCAGACACAAATCCAAAACCAGCAAGCTCAAAAAAAAAAAAAAAAAAAAAAAATGCAGGAGGGAAAAGACAAAAGTGCACAAAAAATACCAGTGCACAAAAATACCTGTGCACAAAAATCAACTAAGAAAAGAGAATGTGTGTGTGCGTGGGGGGGTGGTGAAAACAAGATGCCAAGGCGAGACGAGAAGAAAACAATCGTGTTGAATGTGGTGAAACCTTTTTGGCCGCGCGTCTTTATGTCTTTATCTTTGGGGAAAATATCGTATCAGTACCTCGTGTTGAAGCTAATGGGGAGGGGGAGGGGGGAAGGAGAGGGGGAGGGGGAAGGGGAGGAGGAAAAAGCGATGGTAGGGGGAGGAAGGGTAAAGTCTGCTGCGTGATATTGAAAAATATTTAACTTTAAGATGGAGACAGGTTGCTCCACCAATATTCAAAAGGACGTTAAGGTGTAGTAGTAGTAATAGTAGAGTAGTAGTAGTAGTAGTAGTTGTAGCAGTAGTAACAGCAGTATGGATGCAAGAGTATATACAGGTTGGGGGAGTGGTCTTTCGGACCACCACTTGGTGGTGGTCAGAACTGAAGTCCAGATGAAATGGAGAAATAGAAGAAGGGAAGGACAGGAGGAAGTAGTTCATACAAGGAGGGTGGAAAAGTTACCAGAGGATGGACAAAAGGCAGAATATAAGAGGGAAGAGGGAGAGTGATTGGGTATAGATTGGAGCAGATGGGGGACGTGGAAGGTGTGTGCAAGATATTCACAGAAGAAATCTGTGCAGCATGTGAGGTGGTGTGTGGGGCGAAGAGAAAACGAAAGGGGGTGCAGGGAACAGCATGGTGGACTGAAGAGGTGAGAGAGGCTATGACACAAAAGAAGAAAGCATATAGTGAGTGGATGAGACACAGGGGCGTGGAAGAAGTTGAGAGACGGAAGAGAGTTATATGTAGAGAGGAAGAGAGAGGTGAAAAGATTAGTAAGAGAGAGTATGTACTGTAATGAGGTAAAGAGTTAAACACGGTGCCAAAGAACTTAGCTGGGGAGTGAAAGACAAAAATGGTAGATTACTAATGGAGAAGGAAGAAAAAGTGAGCAGATGGAGTGAACAGTTTAAGGAATTGTTGAACATACAAAATGAAAGTAATGCAAGTATAAGTGGCTGGGGAATGGCTGGGAGAAGGAAAGATGTGAGCAGAGAGGAAGAAATCAGTAGGATGGAAGTTGTGGAAGCAATGAAGAAAGTGAAAATGGGCAAAGCCCCAGGAATTGATGGAGTGTGTGGTGAAATGCTGAAGTATGGGAGAGAGATATTAATAGAATGGATGTGGAAGATGTGCAGATTGGCCTGGGAGGAAGGTAAGGTCCCGGAGGTTGGAGGTCAGGTACAATTATTCTTCTGTACAAAGGAAAGGGGGAATAAGAAGTGTGTGCTAATCATAGGGGCATTTGTCTTCTTGGTGTAATAGGAAAAGTATATGGTAGGATAATCACAGACAGAGTTAGGGAAATAACAGAAGAATTAGTTGGAGAAGAACAGGGAGGTTTTAGGAAAGGAAGAGGTTGTGTAGATCAAATAGACCTATTCATTCTTAGATCTTTAGTGGAAATTTCTGGAGAAGGGAAAGAAGTTGTACGCGGCCTTCATGGATTTGGAGAAAGCATATGACAGGGTGGATAGACAAGGATTGTGGAATGTAGTAAGAATTTATGGAAGTTGTACGCGGCCTTCATGGATTTGGAGAAAGCATATGAGAGGGTGGATAGACAAGGATTGTGGAATGTAGTAAGAATTTACGGGGTAGATGGGAGGTTGTTGAAGGCCGTAAAGAGTATGGTTGAGGGTGCTACGACTGCACTGCATGTAGATAGTGAACTGAGTGAATTTTTCCATTTGAAGGTTGGATTGAAACAGAGATTTGTCATGTCTCCATGGTTGTTCAATCTGCATATGGATGTGGTTATAAAAGAGATACAAGGTAGGGCAGTGGACGATGGAGCGGCCCTAGTGAGGGAGGGCAGTGTTTGGAAACTCCTTGTACTGTTGTTTGCAGATGATACTGTGTTGTTAAGTGAAGACGAAGGGGAGCTGCAAGGCTTGGTGGATGAGTTTGGAAGATTGTGTGCGAAACGGAATCTAAAGGTGAATGTAGGGAAGAGTAAAGTTATTGTCTTCGAGAGAAGTGAAGTCGGTGAATGTACAGTGAGGTTGGATGAGGGGGAAATGGAAAGTGTGAGTGCGTTTAAGTACTTGGGTAGTGTGATGAGTAAGGATGGAAGTTTAGAGGGTGATGTGCTTGAAAGGGTACAACAGGGAAGATAGGTTGCTGGCTCCTTGAAAGCAGTGATAAGAAACAGGGAAGTGAGCATGGAAGTGAAAAAGTTATTACATGAGAGTATTGTGATACCAACTCTAACGTATGGAAGTGAAACTTGGACCTTGTTGGAGGGACAGAAGTCAACAGTGAGCGCAGTGGAAATGAGTTATTCGAGAGGAGCATGCGGAGTCACATGGAGAGACAGACTGACAAATGAGGAAGTGAAGGAAAGTTGTGGTGTGGATGTGGATGTGATAGGAAGTGTTAGGAGAAACACAATGAGGTGGTTTGACCAGATGGAGAGGATGGAGAGTGAGAGACTGACGTGGAGAGTGTATGTGAGAGAGGTGGAGGGGGGAAGAGGGAGGGGGAGTCCAAGGATGAGATGGAGGGATGGAGTGGAGAGGTATATGGGAGAGAGGAGTGTGAGCTGGGAGCAGGGCAGTGAAATGGCGGGGGACAGGGCGACATGGAGGCGATTTGTTTATGGCCACCCCTTACGGGATTAAGGCGTCTGGCAATAGATAGACAGATTATTATTATTATTATTATTATTATTATTATTATTATTATCAGTAGTAATAGTAGTAGTAGTAGTAGTAGTAATAGTAACTGTTGTTGTTGCAGCCCCAGGTTCACCTGAAATGTAAACCCAGTGGACTGCTGAAGTCGTCCTCCTCTTGCAATCCACCATCCTCATTTGGGGAGATAAGGAGTGAATTGAGCGACGTTTGTATAACCAGGTAGTGGAGCCACCCAGTCATATCGCTGCCACCACGTGAAGGCGTCCCTCTCCAACAGTGCAAGAGGCAAAATGCAGAGTGAACTGCAAATTTACATGGCAGCATCTTATGTGTTGCGGTGACTGCTCAGTCGGCTGGTGTGGGCGTTGCTGTTGCCATGGGATTTGGTAATGAATAAATGATGCTGAGGATAATAAATGAGGTAACACACAAGAAATCACCCAAGTTGAGCATTATATATGGGCCGCCGGTAATATCGCTGAGGAAAAGGTGTGGCGAGCATTTCCAAGCCAAACACACACACACACACACACACACACACACACACACACACACACACACACACACACACACGAGACCCAGTGAGTTGCGCTCCAAACATCTTTTACTTTCGCAGTGGTCAGGGGGTCAGGGACGGGGACTTGGTTAGGCTTCCTTTTGTCTTCTGAGGGCTTCTGTTTTCACTCGTATTAGGTTTCTTATATACGGTGGTCGTGTGGGGAAGAGTCGCCCTGTCTTTCCATCCAGACTGCGGTATATGAGTGTTCTGCCTTGTTTTATTCAGCGATGTTGTAAAAGATTTGTTACTCTGTTTCTTCCCTTCTTCAGAGTCTGTAGTCCAAGAACATTTCCCCCATTTATCATTAGTCTAAGGCCGTCATTCAGATTTCTTATCGCTTTTGATGACGACTGTGTTTCGCTTTTCTTTTTAATCATTTCAACTTCTACTGTACCATACCATCACCATCATTACTATGATTATAGCTACCACCGCACCACAACTATCGCCACAAGGCATTACTGCGATTATCAATACCACCACACCAACCACCATTGTCACCACCACCACGACTACTATCACCATCAACACTACTATTACTATCGCAACTACAACTACAATAATTATCATCACCACCACTATTATTACCACCATCATTCTCCCCATCACCATCCCATCAACCACCATTATCAACACCATCATTCTCACAGCCACCATCACCATCATTCTCCCGATAATAACTACACCAACACTGTCACCACCATTCTCTCACCGCCACAACTAGCACCCACCACAATCACCACCACCACTACCACCACCACAACCAGCACCAGAACGATAGGATGGCAGGAAGAGAGGGCCAACTCGCGAAAACTAGAGCGAGGTGTTCTTGTCGGACCCACAGTTGCCGCTCCTGATAAAAGTTAGTTCTCGTCGCCTCCCTCCACTCTCTTCCCACCTCACCTCTTTCTTCCTCCCTCCACTCTCTTCCCACCTCACCTCTTTCTTCCTCCCTCTCTCTCTTTCTCTTACTTTATTTTTTGTTTTGATTTTGTCTCTCTTTTGTGGACAGTTCCATTAAACTTCATATTCTGTTATTTTTTTATCTCTCTCGTCACCACCCTTCATACTCTTTTCACCTCACCTCTTACTTCCTCCCTCTCTCTCTTTCTCTTACTTTATTTTCTGTTTTGATTTTGTCTATCTTTTGTGGACAGTTCCATTAAACTTCATATTCTGTTGTTATTTTTTCTCTCGTCATCACCTTTCACTCTCTTCCCTCCTCACCTCTTTCTTCCTCCTTCTCTCTTTCTCTTACTTTATTTTCTGTTTTTCTTTCGTCCCTCTCTTGCATTTTATTTTATTTATCCTACTAAACTTATTTTCTCTTCTCTCTCGTCGCCTCCCCCCACTCTCTTCCTACCCCACCTCTTTTTTTCAGTGTTCTCTTTTTCATACATTATTTTCTGCTTCAGATTTATGTCTTGCTCTTTTTCTATACATCCTCCACCACTCTCTTCCAATCTCACCTCTTTTCTCTCTTTTTTTTCTTTTTTTTGTATTTCTGATTTTTTTCATACCCCTTCCGTCTTCCATTTTTTTCCTTAACATTTATCGTGTCGTTCCAGTCTACTCCTTTTCTTTTTGCTTTTACACGTCACCACCTCTCATTCTCCTCACATCTCACCTCTTTCTTCCTCACTCTTTCTCTTACTTTATTTTCTCATTTACATTTTTCCTCTCAAGTTCTTCCTTTTATATACCCATTTTCTAATGTGGCATCTCTCTCTCTCTCTCTCTCTCTCTCTCTCTCTCTCTCTCTCGTCGCCTGCCTCGATTGTCTCTCCACCTCACCTCTCCCTTCCGCTTCCTCGTTTATTTACTTTCTTTTCTTTGTAATTTTCGAGGTTGTTTGTGTGTACCTTTACCTGATACACTTAATTATTTATTTATTCATATACTCAATTTATTTATTTGTACCTTTTCGATGCCGTCACTGTCTCCTCATTTCACCGTACTTAATCATTTACCCTTTCGTTATTTGTGTGTGTGTGTGTGTGTGTGTGTGTGTGTGTGTGTGTGTGTGTGTGTGTGTGTGTGTTTTCTCCTTCGCTATTTCCATTTTTTTGTTCAACAGCATCAAATGTTAACATATTTATTTTTAGATTTTTCTTCCTTCGTCCCTCCCCTGCACCTCCCATCTCACCTTTCCCGTCAAGAATTTATTTATTTTGTCTCTATTTCTATCACCTATACTGACTTCCCCCCCCCCCCCTCTCTCTCTCTCTCTCTCTCTCTCTCTCTCTCTCTCTCTCTCTCTCCAAGGTATTCTTTTATTCATTTCCTCCCATCCCTCATCTTCACTCCTTTCCCCCCTCTCTGTCTCCTTCCTCTCCCCTCCCCCCTCCTCTGTCACCCCCACTTTCTTTCTTTGCTGGGTGAATGTGACGGATATAAGGTGCCACTCATGCCCCCCCCCCCTCTCTCTCTCTCTCTCTCTCTCTCTTCCACATTCTCTTTGGTATTACTGTACGCGATTTGCATAATTCTTGGTATATTCTGGCGCTACACACACACACATACACACACACGTCATCAACCTTCCCTCCTCCTACTCTCCCACACTCCGTCCTCTCTCTCTCTCTCTCTCTCTCTCTCTCACTTCTCCGCCTCACCCTCCCCTCTCTCATTTCCCTTTAATCAATGACTCTTACTCTTGCTCCCTTTCTCTCACCCTCTTTTACTCCTGTCTCTCGTTTTCCCTCCCTTACTCCTCCGTCTTTTTCATTCTCTCTTCTGATCTTCGTCTCTCCCCTCTCTCACTCCCCCTCCCCCCATCATTCATTCACTCACTTCTTCTATCTCACATCATCTGTCACTTTCCTTCCCCCATTCTTCCGTAATCCATCTCTCTCTCTCTCACACAGAAGTTATCCCTTTTTCCAATCCACTTACCTCTCATTCTACTTAACCTCTTCAATCCACATCCATTGACCTCTCTCTCTCTCTCTCTCTCTCTCTCTCTCTCTTTCTCTCTCTCAAACAATTATATTCCACTTAGAATAACACCTCTCCCATGGAAGAGGTAAATGAAGGTTATGTCACACTTTACGTTGAAAAAATCTGAAGAAAACAGAATATAAATGTGTGGAGGTAGCAGGAATAATGATGATAATAATAATAATAATAATAATAATAATACAAATAACAACAACAACAAAAGCACCAGCAGCAACGATAACAATAACAAAAACCAAAACAACAACAACAATAATAATAATAATAATAATAATAATAATAATAATAATTTTTAAATAATACTAAAGTACTTATGACTGAAGGGGTTAACTGCTAGAATCTGGTGATCTCTTAGTTAACTGTTATTATCCCCAGCCGATCTTTACTCAAATTAATAAAGAAATTTCGCATTAAAGGAGCAAATAAAGGCTATACCTAACCCATTTAGTACTAACCCTCCCTCCTAAGCGGCGTCCAATAATCCAGAGACAGCAATATTAAGATAAATAACGCAAATACCTAAATAAATAAATAAATAATGATAACGTTATTGCAGTAAAACGGTTAACTCTTTTTCACCACCATACTCCTTTCACCTTAACTTGGCCCAGATTTTCGTCCTTTTGCAGCCTATGCCACATACCTCACAGGCCGAAAAAGACAATGCTACGGCTCTACAACCTGTCCACTGCACTTCTTCCTGACTAGCATGATATTCCAGTGGTTGTTATTACACCTCAGTATTCAAGATGGAGAGATGGAAATTTTAGGCCAAGTTAGAATAAAAGGAGTATAGAGATCGAAGTCAGGGTGAATAAAATCGTCTGTTACAACGATAAAGAGCATAAAAAAAACGTGCTAGGGGTGAAAGGGTTAATGACTGGACGTTTGGAGAGTTATTGGGTAAAATGATTAGGTCATTACGAGTGATGGGTTAAGTGGTGATTAACGACGCCAATGGGTGTAATTAGTATCCACATGGTAGTCTGGGGAGTGATTTGTGTGTGTGTGTGTGTGTGTGTGTGTGTGTGTGTGTGTGTGTGTGTGTGTGTGTGTGTGTGTGTGTGTGTGTGTGTGTGTGTGTGTGTGTGTGTGTGTGTGTGTACGGCCCATTTTCGCTAAACTTTTTAATGCTTTATATTTCTCTATTATTTTCTCTGACGGAATTGGCAATATCCTTTTGTAGGTTATTTATGCAGAGTATGGTAATATTGGAAGGATTTATGTAACACAGAAAATCGCTTAGGAAAACGTGTATGGGAGCTTCCTCAACCGACAAGTATGGGGATTCTGGGGTTCGATTCCCGGGCCGGTCAGACTCTTGGACGAATTTTGTTTCCCTGTATGTCTGTTCACCCAGGAGTACTTTTGGGGACCTGGATGTCATTTCGATGGCTGTGTGTATTCTAGGAGAGCTTTAGACCTCAGCAGACTGATTATTTGCCTGAACTACTCTTCATTTAGTTAATTAAACATTAATCCAAATCACTATTCTTCCTGCTCCTCTTCTCTGCCAAAATCTCTCTTCCCTTTCTTTTACAATCACTATAATCGCCTTAGTTCTACTTTAATACCACTTTACCCTAGCCCCCACCACCACCTGCCCCCGTCAGCAGCAGCCACATCCACCCTGCTCTTGCTCTCTAATTAATCCACACCCCAGCAGGACACGGCAGTACAAACGAGAGTGAGGCAGGGTACGGACACACCACGACAAGACGAGAGAGAGTGGGGCAGGTCAGGGAGGAAGGATAAGAGGGATGGAAAGTTAGTGGAGGGACTGAGTGACACACACACATTATATATATATATATATATATATATATATATATATCCATCTATCTATCTATCTATATATATATATATATATATATATATATATATATATATTTATATCTATATCTATCTATCCATCTATATATATATATATATATATATATATATATATATATATATATTTATATCTATATCTATCTATCCATCTATATATATATATATATATATATATATATATTTATTTATTTATATCTATATCTATCTATCCATCTATATATATATATATATATATATATATATATATATATATATATATATATATATATATATATATAACTGTACACTATATATGGGCAGGGAAAGTGGAAAAACACTGACTGTCACATCCCATATTCCATTCTCTCTCTCTCTCTCTCTCTCTCTCTCAGGGATGCGTGATGTGTCCAGCGCTGTTCAATATATTCAATAAAGGGAAGGCTTTTATGCGAGGGGAAGTTTGGGAATTAAATCAGCTTTGGTCTGCAAATGATACAGAACTGAAGGTAGACTCGAAAGGTTAAATTCAGCAGTCATTCTCTGAGACTGGAAGATTTTGTGAAACGATATTGAGAATGAATGTAAAAAGGAAGTTAATAAGATGCAGTTAAGAACCAGAGTACATCAATATGAGAGTAAGCCTGAATAGAGAAGGTCTCAGTAAAATATTAAATGCTTAAGGGTCTTGAGGATGTAAACAACAGCTGATAGAAAACATAGACGAAGTAAGGAATAGGACAGGAGGAAGAAAATATGAAGGGTGTTCAGGAGAATTCGGAAGGAGAGATCAACGTATATTCAGGCGAAAGTGGGTATATGTGAAGGTTTAGTGAGGTCGACTGCGGATGTGCTACTTAATACTAGAGACCGAAAAAAAGGTCGAAGTTTTGGAAATTAAGTGGCTGAGGTCATTATGTGGGTACGTGGGAGGGGGAGACGGCTTGACAGTGAGAAATGGCAGTGTAAAAGCGAGGTGTGGAGGTCGACGAAGCATGATGGCGAGGGCTAACAACAACGTATTAAAATGCTAAAGTGCTAGGGACATATGGAAAGCGTGGGGGATGAGAGAATGTTAAAGCAAAATGCAAATCAGAAACATAAATGAATCTAAGTCAGAGGGTAGCGAGGATGTGGAAATACAGTTTGAAAGAGTCCTTGAATCACAGACATCTGAACATCATGGAGACTGTGAGGTCTGAGTGAAAAAAGAGTAAGCTGGACTGGAAGAAGGTAGCGTATGTGGGGATTACTCCTTGTTAATTACACTGAGCAAGTAAGAATGGAAGCGACTTAGATAAACCTCTGAACGATTGGTGTTGCCTGGCTGTGGACATTTCATAATTTCATCAAGGTCAATCAATGCAATGTGACAGGTGAGGGACTGACTGAACAAATAGCCTTGTTTTCTCCTCCTTAAACTCCCGTCAACTTGAGGACATCGTATTTTCTATTGTAATCTCATTTTATTTTACTCTGGGCAGTCCTCTCAAAGTGAAAGGCATAGCAACAATCTCCATGAAGCTTGTTATAAAGGTCTCAGAGAGCTAAATAAAACAGGCAGGTGGTAAAACGAAGCAGGTGAAAGACTGGTTCAAACTGATAAAGCCCAATACAGGAAATCGACTTACACAAAATAATAAAATAAATAAAACCAAGATAAAAGAAGATAAGGATACTGTGTTCCCAAAATACCTTCCCCAAATTAAAAAATGTATTCAAAAGACGAAATGGAGTTGTTGAGGAATACCATGAAAAACTGGAAAAGAAAAAACACGAAAAAATGTAACCTTTCATTCCCTCCCCTTCCGCCCTTCCTCCACCGCACCCACATGCTCATCCACTCATATCCACATCTACACCTATACCCACACTCAAAGCTACATTCACATCCACACCCACACATACATCCACATCCACACCTATACCCACACTGACATCCACACCCAAACCCACATGCATGCCCTCACCCACACCCACACTGCCATCCACACACCCACTCACTGATCCACACCCACATCCACATTCATTTATATCCACACACACACACACACACACACACACACACACACACACACACACACACACAGCATCACAAACCAACTCACTCGCCGACGGCCCAAAAGTCTCCCCTCTCCTTTTTTTTTTTTTTTCCTTTTTTTTGGCCACTCAGCGTTTCAATAAATGTATCCCGTTTCCTTGACAGGTTTTAATAGAAATGGACGGCATTTTTTCGACTGGGTTATAATGGAACTCACGACCATTCACGAAACAAAAAAAAACAAAAAAAAGTTGCCTCCCCTTTCAAAAGTTATAATTATGTATTTTTGGGTCTACTATTTATGTGGTAGTTTATTTAATTATTTATTTCTTTATTTATTTATTTTTAATGGGGTATGGAGAGGTACTGTATTCGTCTCTATCTGTCTGTGTCTAGTTACCAGGATCTCTCTCTCTCTCTCTCTCTCTCTCTCTCTCTCTCTCTCTCTCTCATTAACCCGTTTAGTGGCAGATATTTTCCTACACTGAAAAAAAAAATCCAGAGACAGCAAAAATAAGAATAAAAAAAATACGTAACCAAAGTGAAGGCCTTGATGCTGCCCTTAGCCTTTAGGGAATAACAAAGGCTGTGACGGGATGCACTTTTGAACACCCTGAACACCACTCACCCTCCCCTGAGTGGTGAACAGGGAGTGGGGGGTATGGGAGAGGCGAAATGCGGATGGGGGAGTGGAGGTGAACGGAGTGTGGGGGGTTGAGGTGGAATGAGGAAGGAGGAATGAGGGGTGAGCGTGGGGTGGGGGGTATGGAAGGGGATGAGTGGGGGAGGGGAGTGAGGAGTGGAGAGAGTGGTGGGTAGGGGAGCTTGTGGGGGAGGGGAGTGAGGAGTGGAGAGAGTGGTGGGTAGGGGAGCTTGTGGGGGAGTGGGGGGAGGGGGATTATGGCTACTGATCTTTACTGCTGGGGTGGAATTTGTATGACCTCACTATTATACTCTAGTGATGGTGATAATGGTGGTGATTGGTGAAAGGCGTTGTGATGGTGATGGTGATGATAGTGGTGACGATAGTAGGCTGTGGTGGTGGTGGTAGTGATGAATTAGATAATACATAGATAATACAAATAACTGCCTACTACTGCTTCATCATCATCATCATCAGTATATACCAAACTATTAAGCAAACACTCAACTCTCTTCCATATCTCAATCTTCCTAGCCTCACCCTTCCTCCTCCCCATCACCAACATCACCATCATCATCATCATCATCATCAAAACTCCAACTCCCACTAAATTTTGCCACTGAAATTAGCACAAAAACACCAAACCATTTTTACCTATGATCAAAAGCCAATGAAAAATTCGGAATCATTATGAAACTATTTTTTAAAATGGATCTGGAAAAGTTGGCAGGTTCCATAATTCCTCGATCATTCCCAGACCATTTCGATTTTTTTTTTTTTTTTTACTATGGGAATGTGAAAGGATTTTTTTTTTTTTTTTTTGGATTTCGGATTACATATAATGGATTACGTAAATGGAGACCGGTGATTATGGGCATTTAAAGGTGGAGGTATGTACGTGGTTCTCTCTCTCTCTCTCTCTCTCTCTCTCTCTCTCTCCACATACCCGAACCTCACAGGCAAACAAAAGAAACAAACTGAAGCATCTCCACACACACACACACACACACACACACACACACACACACACACAGGGGGCCAGGGAGGAGACACTAAATTAAACAGAATTGCTGCCATAACTCACCAGCCACCCGCTTCATATATATCTCTTTTATTCCCCTTTTTTCACCCCTAAACACAAGTTCTTTCTTTTCCTCTCACCCAAACTTTATCCTCGTACCTTTTTCTCTTCATCTTTTGCCCGTTCGCTCTGAATTACGGTGCATTTCGAGTTAAGTTCACTCCAAAAGTTGTGTGTGTTTTTTTAATGTTTTTTTCTCCTCCCAGATTAATGAACGAGGCTGATTTTTTTTTCACGTTAGTTTTTTCTGCTTTGATCCTGAAGAAAAATACTTGAAAGTCTGTATGTCTCTGTGTTTTAATGTGTTGGGTTTGGTGTAGGACTGAGTCTTGTCGTGGAGAGAGTCAAATTTACCTTACCCTGTGCTCGGTTTTGTATCTCTCTCTCTCTCTCTCTCTCTCTGTTCATTTCTCTTATGGAACCTTGTTACATCACCTTCCCCTCGACTCAAATTGATAATCAACCTAATTCTCCTCTCCCATCCACCTCCTGCTTCCCACTCCCCTCTCCCACCCCACCACCTGCCTCCTACTCCCCTCTCCCACCCACCACCTGCCTCCCACTTCTCTCTCCCACCCACCACCTGCCTCCCACACCTCTCTCCCACCCACCACCTGCCTCCCACACCCCACTCCCACTCACTCCCCTCTCCTACTCACTCCCCTCTCCCCTTATTATATTCTAACCATACTGCTTCTCATATCCAATAATTTGTCTTTCACTCACCTCTTCCCTAATAAAAATTAAATCGCCCTGTTCCCTCCTTCATTAACATAATTACCTTTAATCACTATTTATAATGTTTTACTAATCTTTAAAATGACTGTGGCTAATCTAAAGAGGCCCATCAATTATGTCCACCAATTTCTTACGATTACTAACAACAATAGCCACTGCCATAGTAAAGCTTTGTGTGAGTTAACTTTATTTGCATTTGTGTGTGGATTTTATTTTTTCTTTACCTGTCTGATCGATATTTTTCTGTTCATGGTTTCGTCATCGAATCTTGGAGCAGATTTTTGTCTTCACACACACACACACACACACACACACACACACACACACACACACACACCACTACAGCGATCCCAGACTACTCCTCTGGTTTATCTTTCCGTATCTGAGAAACGAGAAGAGAATCATAGCCATTTTCCACGTAATTGAACTCATTTGTCTTTACTTCCTCACACTTTTTCTTTGTTCTTTTTTTTTTGTCTTGTTTTCTTTCTTATTTTCCTTTTTTGTCCGTTCAGAACCAGCTTTTAATGTGCCATATAATATTTTTATTTTTATTTTTTGTCATCTCCTTCCTCTTTCTCTCACGCCTCCTCTACCATTCTGTTTCCCACGCTAAGAATCTGCCTCTTGGTGTTTCATAAGAAGGGCATTTCTCTCTCTCTCTCTCTCTCTCTCTAACTTCAATCTCTTTAGCATTCTTTCTTCATATCACAATTGTTACGAGAGAGAGAGAGAGAGAGAGACCAGCTTTTCTTCCTCTATCGTGCCTCCGTCGCATCACTCACTCTTCCACTGTTTTCATCTCTCTCAAACTTTGGCACACTTCTCACTCACTTTTTCTTTCTCTTTCTCACTCTCTTCCTCCATGTTCTTTCTTTGCCTCAGTCCACACATTCTTTTACCTCACCTCCTCCTCTGTTTGCAGGGACGTAGCGAAGGGGGGGAGGGCGGAGGAGGCGACCGTCTTCCCCCCCCCTTGAGGGTCTTGAAATCGTTGGGGGCTAATAAACTAAAACTAAATCTTTAAGAATAAATAAATGAATGGATAAATAAATAAATAAATCACTTGAAAGAGAAAGAGAGAGAGAGAGAGAGAGAGAGAGAGAGAGAGAATGATGATGAGATTCCCAGATGCATTACTGTTCATTTATTCCTTATCATTAAAACAGCTTTTTCAGCCAATATCATTTCCTTGCTCTATTTTTCGCTATTTTAACTATAATGAGTTATTATCTAAATATTCCAATACATACCTTCATAAGCCTCAAAAACCCCTAAAGTACTAAATTTTCAAAAAGGTTCCTGAGGGGCTCACAACGTCCCCCCAGACCCCCCCCCCCAGCTCGCTTCGCTCACCTCCCACCACCTTTTCAAGAATCTATAGGCATCTTTCTCCCCCCCACCCCCCTTGTGAATTTTCTGGCTACGCCCCTGTCTCTTTGTTTGTATATTTGTCTCTCTTCCACTTACGAACTAAATAGAAACATATTCTATCTATTGCCAGACGTCCTAATCCCGTAAGGGGTGGCCACAAACAAATCGCCACCATGTCGCCCTGTCCCCTGCCATTTCATGGCCCTGCTCCCAGCTCACCCCCCCTCTCTCAAATACCTCTCCACTTCATCCCTCCATCTCATTCTTGGCCTTCCCCTCCCTCTCCCCCCCTCTACCTCACTCACATACACTCTCCTCGCCAGTCTCTCGCTCTTCATCCTCTCCATATGTTAAAGACATATTAAAGACACATAGTTTGCAATTTTTTTTTTTTCTCTCTCTCTCAGCTCTTCAACACTCTCATTTAAAGTTTGGAGGGGGGTTTGATCAGGTCTGGCCATAACTAACCAACATGTCTCCAAGCTGCATGTTTCCTAGACAGTTTTATTTCTCTCTCTCTCTCTCTCTCTCTTCCTTTCCAGTTACGTTCCTCCTCACTTCTTTGCCACATTTTCACTTTTCTTTCTCCTTCCCTTTTTAAACTCACTTATTTCCACTCATTCAATTCACGTCCTTTATTCCTTCACTGTCTTTAACCACCAGGATAAGGAGACGATTTTTCCATCTTCCAGACACTTTCCCTCAGCTTACGAACGGACGTCTGGCAATGGAGGGGTTAATGGAGACAATCAGAAACCCACACGCTGAAAATTACCCTCCTTAGCTGAATAAAATCGTCTGGGAAGAGGTAAATACGTCCCATGGTTGAAAATATTATCCCATGTTTTCTGCAAGAGCCTGAAATTGCCATCCGTCCATCTTGAATTGTTACGAATCCCGCCTTTGGTTACGAATCCCGCCCTTGATTACGAATCCCGCCCTTGGTTACGAATCCCGCCCTTAGTTACGAATTACCCCTTTGGTTACGAATCGGACCCTTTGTTAAGAAATGGCTCCTTTGTTAATACCAACACCTTTTCCATCTGTAACATATTGGGATAAGAATATAATCAGTGTTCTCTCAGCCTATAGCCAGACGCCTTAATCTTGGAAGAGTGGCCACAGACAAATCGCCTCCATGTAGGTCTGTTCTCAGTCATCAGTCTGCCCTGTCTCCAACTCACACATCCCTCACCCATATATCTCTCCATCCCATCACTTCGTCTGATCCATGGTATATATCACCGGACAGAGTTAGGGTACGTCTACACCAAGGTTACGTAACCTAAGTAACAGTAACATGTTAAAGTAACAAGGTTACGAGAAGTTACTGCACGTTCCAGAACACTGTCAGGAACATTATCGCACACCCAGTGGTAGCTGTGGCCTGGTTACAGAACCCCATAAATGTTACTGTTTCGAAACATACAATAACATGTTACTGTAACCTTTTTCCGTAACACAAAGTTATGGAATATTCGGCAGTGTGGACATACCCTAAATCGCCGAGAAAGGGGTGTTTGGGAAATCACAGCCAACAAGACTAGGGATGTTGGGCGGCTCCGGAATCGTGTTTGTGTGCATAATGTACTGGCGTCTTTGCTTACACAAGGACCCTATTCACAAACTTTCTTGGACCTAATTCGTGTGTAAGATTTCTTTTTCTACTCTTTTTACCTTCGCTCATAAACCCGCCAGACACGGAGTTGCTTACGTACACCAAGGATGGCATTTATAACCTTTCTCAGACTTAAGTCAACTGTGGTATTGCTTTTCTTGGCCTATGTCTTCGTACACACAGCTGCCAAAGACGAGGGCAATTCTTGCACGAAAGACCGAATTTATATACGTTCTTGTTCAACCCATTCACTGCAAGGGGCGTCTTATAAATCTTCGTTTTATTTCCAGACGATTTAATTGTACTTTATAAACACCTATCCCGGCTAGAAGCTACGCTATCCCTTTAGTCTCTCGTATTCTATTCCAGTGACACAAGACGAATGTATTGAGTTGAGAGTGAGTCATAGGAGCCTGAGTTATTTAGAGACCACGAAAATTACGAGAGAGAGAGAGAGAGAGAGAGAGAGAGAGAGAGAGAGAGAACGGATGATGTGACAGGATATAACTAGAACAAAATAGTTACATAAAACGCTGGAGGCGACTAACATTTTATAAATTAAATAGTGCTTGTGATTTGACCTACAGAAAGTATGGACTGCTATGGAAACTGAAGAAATTACCCTTACTAAAAATAAAGCAGTATCAATATCAGTGAGAACCGATCATATTTGAGTCAGAATACATTAGCATCTTTCCTAAAACTCTAAATATAGCGGAAAATGAGCCAATATAAATTCATAAACACGGCAGATAAGCTGGGTGGAAAAAAGTATTATGCTAAGGAAAGAACACTCATTATTTATTTATTTATTTATCTATGTGTCTATCTATCTATCTGTCCGTCTGTCAGTCTATGTATCTATTTGGTATTTATTTATTCTCCTATTTAACCTCCTTCCTCCTTGTTCAATAGACATAACATACAGGTGATGGTATAAATCTAGTTTCTGACAGATCGATCCATATATCATCCTTCATATGTGGAACAACTTTAATATTTATTTCAACTAACAAAGTATTTTGCTTACTAAGGGTGAGTCACAGAGGCCTTAGAGTATTATCTATTTTTCCAGAAGGGTCTATAGAAGCATAATTTAATAGATATATAAATAGATATAGATAGATGGATAGATAAATAGTTAGATAGGTGGATAGATATATGGATTTTGCTTAGACCGACTCAAAAACCAAAATCAGTAATACTGTGTGTCAAGGATATTTACAAAGTGACCCTCCTTCCCTCCCCGTCCCTCATACATCCCTGACTCTATACTTGTCAGTCTTGGAGCATTTCTAACGCCTGTTTGGTAGTGATTTATGCAACGCATTACTCTCTTTTTGTTTTATTTCTATTTTTTGGTTTGGATTGTATAAATTAAATAAAAGAGAACATGAACAGCCTTATGCAGGGAAAATGATGTATGGAAATGTACTATGGCGAGACTATTGCCTTGGTTATACTAGGAAAGTGGATGAGTTGGAAAGGGAGAGGCGGGAGAGGGAGACCGAGGATGAGGTGGAGGGATCGGTGAAGTATGTAAGTGAAGGTGGTGTGAATTAGAGAGAGGGCAGCCTGATGACGGAGGACAGTGAGACATGGAGGCGATATATCTGTGACCAGTCCTTATGGAATTTAAGTGTTTGGTTATATAAACAGAAAGACTTTCAGCAAGGTGTATGTGTGGGTCAGACTATTAAATTTCAGGCATACTTTCCTTCCTTCCTCCCTTCCTTCCTTCCTTCCATCTTTCCTTCCTTCCTTCCTTCTTTCTTTTTTTTTCTTTCATTCTTTATCTCTTTGCTTTTATTTCATTCATTCTTAGTTTCTTTTATTCTTTTTACTACCATTTTTTTTTTTTAAATCACTCCCTCCCTTTCCATCCCTCTCGAAATTGAGTCAGAGGGATTTACCAGCTGGACCCCCCCCTCCATCGCAATCCTGGAATCGCCCCAAACTGACTGGGATGTAATGAATCTACATTTTCACTCAATAAACCTTAACTCTTTTTATTTCTTGCTTTCAATCTCGGCTCACCCCCCCCCCCTCCTAAACCATATGAGTCAGGGATAATTACCATCTGGAATTCTCCCCACCCCTCCGCAGAATCCTGGATATGCCCCCGCCCTGCTGGAGTGAGATGTCCCTTAGCATCTCCCTGGTAAGATTGTAATTTTTTTTTTCTTCTGCCTCCTCCCTCCCCTCTCATCCCTCATGACACTGTGAGTCAGGGATATTTGCCAACTGGGACCCCCTTCCCCACAATCCTGGATATGCCCCCGGATCAAGGATATTTACCATCTGAACACCCCCCCACCCCCCCTTCCTGCCCATACTGTCCAAAGCCAAGTTCACGAGAAATATATAATCAGCTGCCAATCCAAAGTTATTATTATTATTATTTTTTTTTAAGAAAGAAGACAGGATAGGACAAAGGCTTCCTGTGTCTTGTTCCTAATAAAATAAAAATCATAGTTACCAGAGGAAAATTATTGCAGGGTATATCTGTTATCTGCAGGAGGAACAAGGGAGAAAGACTAGTTACAAAGGAATTACGTAGAGTATATGTATTATCTACAGGAGGAACAAGGTAGAAAGACTAGTTACAAAGGAATTACGTAGAGTATATGTATTATCTACAGGACGAACAAGGTAAAAAGACTAGTTACAAAGGAATTACGTAGTGTATATATATTATCTACAGGACGAACAAGGTAAAAAGACTAGTTACAAAGGAATTACGAGTACATTTATTATCTACAGGAGGAACAAGGAAGAAAGACTAGTTACAAAGGAATTACGTAGAGTATAATTATGTATTATCTACAGGACGAACAAGGAAGAAAGATTAGTTACAAAGGAATTACGTAGTGTACATGTATTATCTACAGGACGAACAAGGTAAAAGGACTAGTTACAAAGGAATTACGTAGAGTATAATTATGTATTATGTACAGGAGGAACAAGGAAGAAAGACTAGTTACAAAGGAATTACGTAGAGTATATGTATTATCTACAGGACGAACAAGGAAGAAAGACTAGTTACAAAGGAATTACGTAGTGTATATGTATTATCTACAGGACGAACAAGGTATAAAAGACTAGTTACAAAGGAATTACGTAGAGTATATGTATTATCTACAGGAGGAACAAGGTAAAAGGACTAGTTACAAAGGAATTACGTATAGCAGGAGGTGACTGTGCTAAATTTCCCGGTTTGGTCAGTGGATTTATTCTTCCCCGATGAAGCTGGGCCATTTCCACAACTTACGTGCTAAGTAGTGGTTACATGACATTCAGTAAGCCTTAGCTATGAGGTGGCAATGAATCTCCTTGGTTACTAATCAAATCACCCCTTCAGTCTGACTACCCCGGGCCCACAGTTTAGCATCAAGGAGTTAGGGTAGGAATGAATCTCCTTGGTTACTAATCAAATCACCCCTTCAGTCTGATTACCCCAGGCCAGCAATTTAAGCATCAACGAGTTAGGGTAGGAATGAATCTCCTTGGTTACTAATCAAATCACCCCTTCACTCTGATTACTCCGGGCCAGCAATTTAAGCATCCAGGAGTTAGGGTAGGAATGGATCTCCTTGGTTACTAATGAAATCACCCCTTTAGTCTAATTACCCCAGGCCAGCAATATAGCATCCAGGAGTTAGTGTTGGAATGAATCTCCTTGGTTACTAATCAAATCACCCCTTCAGTCTGATTACCCCGGGCCAGCAATTTAAGCATCAAGAAGTTAGGGTAGGAATGCATCTCCTTGGTTACTAATGAAATCACCCCTTTAGTCTGATTACCCCAGGCCAGCAATTTAGCATCAAGGAGTTAGGGATCTTAATTCAGGTTAGAACAAAGCGCTCAGTGGCTCCTCCTCCAAAAAAAACTAACTTACGACATGAAATCGGTGGTAAAAATGTTTGAAAATACTCCCCCCTCCCCCTCCTTGGAAACGCCCCCGGGTGACAGGAATGTGGTGTGTCCAGCCTTCCTGCCGGTAATTGGTTGGAACCCCACCTGTACCGTCACACCTGAGGCCCAACATCACATCACTGATCAAAGTTGAGAGAGAGAGAGGGAGGGAGAGAGAGAGAGAGAGGGGGGGGAGTGGGGGGACTAGGGGACGCGTGGCACCCATGTGACTGGTCTGATGTGACGCAAGAGGCACGGTGTCCATGAGATGAAAGGGTACAGGTCAGGTCAAGGGGAGAGAGAGAGAGAGAGAGAGAGAGAGAGAGAGAGAGAGAGAGAGAGAGAGAGAGAGAGAGAGAGAGAGAGAGAGAGATTCATTGACACTTTCTTTAACAGATTGTGTGTGTGTGTGTGTGTGTGTGTGTGTGTGTGTGTGTGTGTGTGTGTGTGTGTGTGTGTGTGTGTGTGTGCGCGCGTGCGTGCGTGCGTGCGTGCGTGCGTGCGTGCGTGTGTGTGTGTGTGTGTGTGTGTGTGTGTGTGTGTGTGTGTGTGTGTGTGTGTGTGTGTGTGTGTGTTAGAGATGATGATGATATAATTCCTTACGTATTGTGCTCTTTTTATGTATGTTTATGTATCTGTGTTTATCATCCTATTATGCATTTGCGATTAGGGTGATCAGTGTCTGTCATGTCTGTCTCTGTCTACCTATGTATCTATATGTCTATCAGTATGTGTATTCATTTATCTACCTAAGTATCTATCTATCTGTTTATAATAAACTTATGCTGGTGCGATTATTAGATCAATCATCGTCCGTATCTCTCTTTTTCTTCCTATCCATTCTTTCATGCTTATAGAACCAGGTCGTCATTATGTAAGCATCTGTCTATCTATCTGCCCATCTTATTTATCTATCTCTCATGCTAGTACTGTAAGGGTAAGTCACTGTAAGCATTAACCCCTTCAATGCGAGGCCGTAGCGAGCCTAATCGATTTTAACCAACACCAAGACGAATCAGATCATCTTAAAGAAAATCCTCATTTGTTGAATCGGTCAGAAACAATCTGTCCTCACCACTTACAACCTGGGAAATTACTTTGCATTCTAAGCAGGCTGACGATAGGTGATTATTTATTTATTTATTTTTTTGCTTAACTCGCTCCTATTGTATCTATCAACCCCACCTACTACCTAATGAATTTATCAGCTCTACCTACCTAATGTATCTATTAGCCCCACATACGAGATCTATCTGTCAACCCTCCACACCTTCTCTCTACCTCCTCTCCATCTTTTCCTCCCCTCCATTCGTATTTTCCCTCCGGCCAATCTGAACGAACAGATCAAAAGCTCAACTAGCAAAAGACAAAACAGTAAAATGAAAGTCCGCTGAGAGCAAACAAAAGAAGGTTAGTAGGTGAAGGCCACGCCCTCCGGCGCGCCCTGCCCCCTCGACTCCCGCCTGGCGCCGCTGTTCCGTCAGGCCAACGTCACCACCCTCGGCGACGCCATCAGGTTCGGCGCCCAGCGGCACGGCGACAAGCCATGCGTGGCCACACGGACGCTGCTGGCGAGGGAGTGGGAGGACAGGGGCGACGGCGTCAAGATGGAGAAGCTTCTGCTGGGGGAATATACCTGGATGAATTACCTGCAGGTGCAGGAGACGGTCACCAAGGTGGGCCTGGGAATTAGGCTGCTGGGGGTCAGGCCCTTTGACAGGGCGGCCTTCTTCGCCGAGACGCGGGCGGAGTGGCTGGTGGCGGCGCTGGCGTGTGTGCAGCATGGCATCACTGTTGCCACGCTGTACACCACCCTGCCTGACGAAGGCATCCGTCATGGCATCAGGGAGACGCGGGTGTCCTGCGTGTTCACCACCCACCAGCTTCTGCCGCGGCTCAAGGGCATACTGGGCCAGTGCCGTCGGGTGAAAACGGTGGTGGTTATGAAGGATCAGCTGGAGGGGGTTGGCAGCCAGACTGGGCTGCCTGGGCGAGTCACAGTCGTGCCTTTCCAGAACCTCCTGAAGGCGAAGCGGCGGGCGGCCTCCATAATGGCAGTAGAGCCTCAGGCAGACGACATTGCCATAGTCATGTACACTTCCGGGTCCACCGGTACACCCAAGGGCGTGGAGCTGACCCACACAAATATTTTGGCCAGTGTCACTGTATATTCGGTCCAGATGAATGTTGGTCCACAGGACCGGTACCTGGCCTTCCTGCCGCTGGCCAGTATCATGGAGCTGGCCACGGAGATATCCCTTATCTCCCTGGGCGTCGGTGTCCCGTACTCCTCCCCACACACCCTCACCTCACGGAGATAGCCCTTATCTCCCTGGGCGTCGATATCCTGTACTCCTCCCCACACACCCTCACCTCCTCCAGTCTCAAGGTGAAGGCCGGCTGCGACGGGGACGCTAAGGTGGCGCGCCCTAGTGCTCAACGCCGTGCCGCTCATCCTGGACCGGATCCTGAAGCAGGTGTATGCCAAGGCTGAGGAACACGGCAGAGTCCAGAGTTGGGTCTTCAGAACGGCCGTCAGGACCAAGTTCTGGCTGGACCACGTGCCCTTCGCCTCCCGCCTGGTGAACGCCCTCATCTTCCGGAAGGTGCAGGCGGAGTTAGGGGGCGAGCTGCGGCGGATGGTAGTCGGGGGCGCCCCAATGACACCCCAAACCCACGACGCCATCCGGGCCATCTTTGGCGTGTCCCTGCAGGTGGGCTACGGCTCCACCGAGACCGCCTCGTGCATCAGCGGCATGGACGAGGATGACGTGGTGACGGGGCAGACGGGCGGGCCCAACCTGGGGGTGCTGCTGCGCCTGCAGGACTGGGAGGAGGGCGACTACCGGGTCACTGACCAGCCCAACCCTCGTGGCGAACTGGTGGTGGGCGGTGCTGTCGTGGCCAAGGGCTACTTCAGGCTGCCCCGCCAGACAAAGGAAGCCTTCTTCGAGGAGGACGGCGTCAGGTGGTTCCGCACGGGCGACATTGGCGAGATCAACTCCCTGGGCTGCGTCAGGATCATCGATCGTATGAAGGACTTAGTAAAGCTTAAACAGGGCGAGTACGTGTCCCTGGGCAACACTGAGTCCATCCTGAAGGCGATGCCTGGCGTGGACAACACCTGCGTCTTCGCCGACTCCACCAAGGCCAGCACAGTGGCCGTGGTGGTGACGCCGCCACACTACCTGCAGCAGGTGGCGGCAGACGTGGCCATCCAGGAGGGGACGCTGACGATCGATGACCTGTGTCGGGATGAGAGGGTGACGGAGGCCTTCCTTGGGCAGCTGCAGAACTACGGCAGGACGTGCGGCCTGACCCGCTGGGAGATCCCCGCCGCCGTCTGCCTCACCACGGACGAGTGGACGCCCGACAGTGGCCTGGTGACGGCGGCGCTGAAGTTACGTCGAAGGCAGCTGAGTGAATATTACGCTGACGCTGTTCATGATATGTACGCCAAGCTGGACCAGCTGTCCTCTCGCCCAGGTCGCTAACCGCCATCCTGAGTCGCCTCCAGGAGCGCCATCACCCGGCCTCTGAGGCCGTAGTTACGTCTATATATGAGAGGATAGCACATCTCTCTCCCTGTATACCTCTCCGCCCTATATAGAAGGAGAGGGGCCATCCCTCTCCTTTTAAATGGGGAGAGTCCACCCTTTCCCTCTTATTAAGTGAACAGCCAATCCCTCCCCCTATTTACGTCTCCGTCCGTTATGATAGGATTCATCGCTTCCCTCTATACAGGGGGAGAACCTACCTCTGCTCCCTATATAGGGTCTCTGTCACTAGTATCCTTTAACATATATATGTTGAAGGTGATCACAAACATGTATCTAAAAATTATACAAGCCGCCTCTAAACCAAAAGGGATAATAGCGTATTAAGATCACATTACTTCGCCATACATAACAAAGGCGGCCATCCCTCACCGAAACCACCTGATTCCCTTAACTGTGTACCTTATGCTGGGACAGATGAAGTTAATTTAATATCTCGAAGCACGTGTTCTACAACCTGTTGCATCACATCATCCCACGGAGAATAAAAAGTAGTTGGTGAGAAGAATAATCGCCGACAAAGCGTAAAGTAAATATTACTAGGTAGTCTTTGCCTCTGTTGCTTCAATATGTATTGTGAGCTGGTATTCTCGTCGGTTAAGGAAGCTCCCTAGCACCTCTTCCTAAGTGATTTATTTTGCTTATTGCACTGCCGTCCTCATCTATGTACAACCACTCTTAATATCACAATCCTCAGCATAAATACTGTACAAAACGATATTAGCCAGCAGTATCCAAAATTAAATTGCTAAGGTGGAGGTGTTGGGGAGCTTCGTTAACCACTGACAGAACGAGTCGTGTTGTTTATCACCAGGTGGCACCAACGTAACTACTCAGGTGGGTTATACAGACGTCCCTCAACGCCCTGTCGCCCTCCCTGTGCCCTGAAGGGAAGATGGTGGCCTAAAGTGTGTGTGTGTGTGTGTGTGTGTGTGTGTGTGTGTGTGTGTGTTTTGTTATGTTTTGTGTTATGTGAGTCTGCAAGTTCATGGGAACACATCAGGTTGTGAGATGTGAGAACAAACGAACACACTAGCTGTCTGTCTGTCTATTTGGAAATCAATCTACCTGTTTATCTATCTGTCTATCTCTGTCTGTCTGTCTGTGTAAATAAATGCACCGTCACTTCGGTGGTATTGAAGAAATGAAAAAATGAAGTTTAGTGTAAAAGGTACTGACAGGTTTCGGTGTCGAGTGAGTGTTGGAAAGTAGTACCTATATTCTGAAGTTACTATAGCGTACGATTTAAAAATACAAAAAATACCAATTCATTATGATATTGGCTAAGGAAATACATAAACATATACATTACACGCACGGAAAAACTTTTACCTGCACTCTGAATATTTCATACGCGCATTTTTCATCCCTAAAATGCTCTAAAACTTACTACACCAACTTCCGTGAAAGTGTGTACGGTTTTTGCACTCACTCACACACACACACACACACACACACACACACACACACACACACACAATTTAATCAACAACTACATCTTCCAAATCCTCCTTCTACATGCAGCAAGTTCTAGGTGTGTGTGTGTGGGGGGGGGGGGGGAAGAAAAAGCGTCCCTCAAGTAAAGCGGATGACACAAGATTAATCCTCAAAGTTGGCGGTAAATCCCAGTGTGGTTCATCCGCCACAGTTGCCCTACCGCTCTGGCCAGGCAAGGAGAGAAAGGGAGAGAAAGGAGAGGCAGGGAGAGACGGAAGGAAGAGAAGAAGGGAGGGAGGCGGCCAGGTAGGGAGATTGAATGGGAGGGTAGAAGGGAGGGAGGGAAGCAAGTTAGCAGGTAGGGTGATTGGAAGGGAGGGAGGGAGACAGGAAGCTAGGGAGACAGGGGGGGAGGTGGGGTGTTAGGCATGCAGAAAGGTGGAGTGACCAGGAGGCATGCAGGCAGGGATGCAGGTAGCCTAACAGGGAGACAGGGAGGGAGTCAAGCAGGGAGGAAGCCAGGGAGGGAGGAAGGAGACAATGTAGGCAGTGTGTGAGGGAAGTAAGAGGGCAGGGACAGAGGGAGGAAGGTAAGGATGGAGGGAGGGAAGGATGGAGGAAGGCAGGCAGAATTATTTAACTCCTTCTCTCGAAGTTGGCTTGGGGTTCAACTCTTTGGACGTGTTCTTGTGGGTGAAGGATACAAGACTTCATCCTCGTCCATCTCTTAAAGTCGTTTTCATTTACTTCTTTATTTATTTACTTATTTGTTTATTTAGGGGCGTAAGTCACCTTTTATGTTACAGTGTTTAGATCTTTGTAAGAGGGCAGTTTGACGACGGAGGACAGACTCAAGTGGAGACGAGTCGCATTTTGTCATCCTTTCCTTTATACAACGACACACAGATTAACTTCTACATTGTCACTATTGCTGCTCAGTTTCACCACCACTACCACCACCACCACAATCTCGCTCTCACACCACCACCACCCACCACACAACCACAATTTTATAACTTTCATAATTTTTTCTCTCTTATCCTACACTGCATTTTTTCTAACCTGGGATGAGCCACGGTTACTGTATATTCAAACTTGTAATAAACTTTGATATAAAAAATAAATTTGGTGTTGAACGTTGCTGTCCTCTTCCTCCACGCCAATTTCTCCTTCTATCTTTCCCGTCTCCTCAGTCTTTCCTCCTCACCTCCTAATCTTCCTCCTATCTTCCCCGCCTCCTCAATCTTCAACCCCAGCTCCTAATCTTCCTCCTATCTTCCCCGCCGCCTCACAATCCTCCTCCCCAGCTCCTAATCTTCCTCCTATCTTCCCCGCCGCCTCACAATCTTCCTCTCCAGCTCCTAATCTTCCTCCTATCTTCCCCGCCGCCTCACAATCTTCCTCATCATAATTTTCACCCTATCTTCTCCACCTTCTCACAGCCTTCTTTCTCACCTCCTAATCTCCCTCCTATCCACCCCGCCGCCTCACCATCTTCCTTCCCGCCTCATAATCCTGCCGTGTCTTCCTCCTCACCTCATCATCCCCCCCCCCCCACACTCCTCCTAGCACCACCCCCACAGACAGGGAAAACTTTGGCGTCTTGTGGGAGGCGGTGAGCAACTTCCACACCCATGTTTCATTAATGAGGACACCACCACACCACCACCACCACCACCACCACACTAGCATAATCTCGTCACCACCACCACGTCACCACACTACCAACACCACCACATTACCACCACCACCACTACAACCAAACACACTACCATAATCTCGTCACCACAGCTGTCAACACCACCACCGCCACCACACTACCAACACCACCACATTACCACTACCACCACCTCACCACCACTACCACCACCACGCTCCCAGTCTCATCACCACCGCCGCCAACACCACTACCAGCATCACCACACTACCACAATCTCGCCACCACCATCACAACACTACCACAATCTCGCTCTCATACTCTCCACCACCACCACCACTAGCACCACCTACACCCCACCACACTATCACAATCCGCCAGAAGATGATTTTACTTAAGAAAGAATTTAAGCAGTGAATGGACTTGCTGATGCTCCCATATAACCCTTTCAGTGAGGATTTTTGCTCCGAGGCTGAATAAAATCGTACAAAGATAACAGAATAAGAAGAATTTCGTCCTAATATTAAAGGAGTTGATCGTGGGTTTTCGGCTTGTACATAAAATACTACTACTACTATTAAAACTAACTACAGCTACTATTACCACCACCACCACCACCACCACTACTACATATTTCAAGACGCAATGATGGCAAATTTGGGTCGACTGTAAAATAGGCAGTATAATATCAAGGTAAATTAAATGTACCACTACGGCATCTTAATAACTTACGGCTCTGGTGATGTTCAAGTGTGGCCAAAGTGGAAGGTCGATTTTACTAGTAACCAAGGAGACTCATTCCTACCTCAAAACTAAGGTCAATCAAAATAATGCAACCACGACTAATTATTTACGTTGTGGGAGTGGGCCCGTTAAGAAAGCTCCCTTGCACCTTTTCCTTAGCGATTCATTTGCCGTTACACATTAATACTCCTTTTTCTTTTTCTTTTTTTGTTTAATCATTGAAAAAAATTGCATACAGAACATAAATACTATCGTGTCACGTCTAGAATAAGTCGGTGAAGAAGAAGTGATAGGGAGCTTCCTCAAGGGACGTGGATACAAGCCAATATCTCGTCTCAACATAATTTCGTTGGGTACTTAGGCAGGCTCCATTTCCCACCTTCCAGTGAAATTTCCCTCTACGTGTTACGCCTATGACCACAAAGGAGGTATACCATCTCTGCGTTTCTCCTAAAATTCTATACCAAAGAAAAAATTAAATCAGGACCTAGGAAGCCTTTAGATGCAAAACAGACGAACAGAGAATGCGAGGGAGAAAATGTATCCTGCTCTCTCTCTCTCTCTCTCTCTCTCTCTCAGGTTACTGTCTTCTTATCTATCCATCTGTCTGTTGTCTCTGTCTATCGATCTCAATCCCTCTCTTCTCCCCCCCCTCTCTCTCTCTTTCACTGTCTATTATACTGTATATGTTTCTCTCTCTCTCTCTCTCTCTCTCTCTCTCTCTCTCGGGGCCGAATACGCCAGCATCATTATGTACCGACCCAGACCTTGCGGCGAATCCTCCCTCATCACCATAACAAATACCTCGGCCTCTGGGGACACCTGGCGGGGCGGGAGAAATTCCTGTCATATATCCCCATGAAATTTAATCTTGGTGGCGGGGAAATTCGGTCACTGACTAGGGGAAAGTTGGGGGAGGTGGGGGAGGGGTGGGGAATTTGGGGAGAGAAGGGGAAGATGGGGATAAGGGGTTGGGAAACAGGGAAATGGGTGTTTAATGTGGGGGAGGGTGAGAGGTGGGGTGGGGAAAGTGGGGGTAAGGGAGAGGGAAGTGGGGGTATGGGATGGGGAAGGTGGGAATAACGGGTGGGGAAGGTGGAGGTAAGGGGTGGGGATGGTGGGGGCAGGAAAAGCGGGGGGTAAGGGATGGGGAAGGTGAGGGTAAGGAGTGAGGAAGGTGAGGGTAAGGGTGGAGAAGGTGATGGTAAGAGGTGGAGAAGGTGAGGGTCAGAGGTGGGGAAGGTGAGGGTAAGGGGGTGGGGAAAGTGGGGAAAACAGGGGAAGGTGGGGGAGGGGGTGGTAAATTTGAGGCCTGATGTTGCGGAAGGTGATGGGAGGGGGTGGGGAAATTTCGAGTGTGACCTAGAAGCGTCTGTTGTATATGAGAAAGGGTTTTTAATGTGAGATGAAATTGGGGAAACTTCCTATTACGTATCTGGGGGGGGGGGAAATACGATGAAGTAGGGGAAGGGTGGGGAATTTGAGGATTGAATGAAAAGGAAAAGTTAGTGCTGTCTATGAGAAAGGGTTTTATAAATAAGAAGAAATAGGGGAAACACACTTCTCCCGAAAAATAGGGGGTGGGGTGGGAAATTGGTGATTAATACACCTAATGGAGATGTTCCTATTATATTAAAATAGGTGTATGTTTAAGAATAGGGGATGCTTTAGTTCAGCTCCGTCACATACTTCCTGGAACAGCCAGAGGAGGTGGGGGAGGGGGAAGAGAGATGCAAGATGGGGGGGAAAGAGAGATGTATGGGAGGGAAAGAGAAATGTAAGAGGGAGGGATTTGGGGATTATAAATTTGATGGAGAAGTTTTGCTGTGTCAGGATAGTTGATACGTGAAATTAATACTACGTGATATTAATGTTGAATACGTGATGTTTTGTGAGATGTGGAAGCTTTTACTACACACATTTAGGTACAGCTGCGGAGGTTGGTGGTGAGGATGGGGAGGTTGGTGGTGAGGATGGGGAGGTTGGTGGTGAGGATGGGGAGGTTGGTGGTGAGGATGGGGAGGTTGGTGGTGAGGATGGGGAGGTTGGTGGTGAGGATGGGGAGGTTGGTGGTGAGGATGGGGTGGTTGGTGGTGAGGATGGGGAGGTTGGTGGTGAGGATGGGGAGGTTGGTGGTGAGGATGGGGAGGTTGGTGGTGAGGATGGGGAGGTAGATCTTATGTTGTTCAAATTGGAGAGGTAAAGGAAGCTCCCCAACACCTTCTCCTTGGCGATTTATTTTTGGATACGACCGGTTAACACAATTTCGTACGTTATTTGATGAGTATGGTGGCATCAGAATGGTTTAAATATCACAGAAGAGGATGGCAAGATGTAATAATCAAAATAAATCGCTTAGGAACAGGTGTTAGGGAGCTTCCTTAACTACCAGGAATACGAGCCACTGTTTTCTTTAACCCCTTCAAGCCGAGGACGTATATTTCCCTTTATTATTATTATTATTATTCTTATTATTGCATTTAACTCTGTAAAGGTCTTTCGTGCTGAAGAACATCAAGAAGGATGTGTGTAAGGCCTAAAGTTTAAGAAGTCTCCCCTTAGTAGGATATAATTGTATGAAAGTAGCTAATAATAATAATAATAATAATAATAAATAATGATGCTACTACTATTACTACTACTACTACTACTACTACCACTACTACTACTGCTATTGCTGCTGCTACTACTACTAATAATAATAAGAATAATAATAAATAAAAACACCACCAACACTACCACCATCACCATTATTACCACTACTACCACCACCACCACCACCACCAATAATAATAATAATAATAATAATCATAATAATAAAAACAATAATAAAAATAATAATAACAACACCCAACCAAGAATAATCCACATCCAACGTACTCGCGGGGAAAGGAATAAGCGTTTTTCCAGCAAGCTTAACTCTTCCCTGTGCTAAGCTGAACACTGCTAAGCGCTGGTGTAATTGCCCGCTTAGCACAGAGTAGTGGGATTGGCTAAATAAATCCCCTTAATAAATCCCCTTAAAATTTGGCTTTGATCCGGCAATGTGGCCCTTATCTATGTTCTTTGAGCCTCGCAATTGAATCACTTCCTTTTTGTGTGTTAGGTATATTCTCTCTCTCTCTCTCTCTCTCTCTCTCTCTCTCCCTCTCTCTCTCTCTTTCACACACACACACACACACACACTCCTTTGCTAAAACATATACATGAAGGGGAAAATGGGAAGGTACGGGAAGAGGGGGGGGAGGAGGGGACGGAACAGAGGTATAGGAGGGAGGGATGTGGTGGAAAGGGGGGAGAGGGGAAGACGGAAGGAGAAAAGGAAGGCCAGAATACAGACAAGGGAGAGAAAGGAAAGGAGGTAGGGGAGGGAAGGAGATAGAGGAGGGAGGGAATAAGGAGGGAAAGGGGTGGAGAAGGAATGGGGAAGGAGGAAATGGGGTGGGAGAGGGTAGGGAGAGGGAAGATGGTGGTAGGGGCAGGAGGAGGTATGGGAAAGGATGGTAAAGGGGGGGAATAGTTAGGGAGGGAAGAGGATGGGGAGGGAGGAGGGGAGAGGATGGGGAGGGAGAAGGGAAGGGAGGGAAGTGGAGACCAATAAAGGGAAGAGGAGGAGCCGGAAGAAGGGTAAGCTTGTAATTCCCTTACCCCTCTCTTCCCTCACCATTCTCCCCTTCCTCTCCCCCTCCCCCTCCCCCTCCTCCCTCCCTCCTTACAACGGCTTAGCGCTGTGAAGAATGGCTTAATATTTTCTGTGGCTGTAAGGATTATATGTACACATGAATGTACGACTTATTTACACACACGCACACATACAACCACACACATACAAAGATATACACAAACTCATGCCTGCTCACAAATCATTCGTATTTACACAGAGACACAGATGCAGACAGACAAACACACAGACACGCGGACGCAGACATTTTATATACCGTATATACGGTATATTTATTAATTAATTATATAACACACTAAACACAGACATGGACACACAAACACACACACACACACACACACAAATTTAAACAAACATACACATGCACAGAACATTCGCTTTAACACACAAGACAGATGCAGGCGCACGGACGGACACACACACACACACACACACACACACACACACACACACACACACACACACACACACACACACTCCATATGCCACTCACCGCAACACATACTCTCAAGTGATTACAAGCTTCTAGAATATATCACAGACACTATTAAACATACACCAGTTATATTTCCATAAAGAATTGACATACCCCATCCAGAGAAGTATATCTGCTCGCTGTATATGCGATACTAGATCCTGTGATGCCTTAGTATTCTGTATTTACTGTGGACATGTTAATATTAGTCTACATATTGTCTGCTAGAAATGTGTGTGTGTGTGTGTGTGTGTGTGTGTGTGTGTGTGTGTGTGTGTGTGTGTGTGTGTGTGTGTGTGTGTGTGTGTGTGTGTGTGTGTGTGTGTGTGTGTGTGTGTGTGTGTGTGTGTGTGTGTGTGTGTGTGTGTGTGCTGGGCAGCTAAATGAATATGAATGTGGTGGAGCAAAAATGAATGTGGCGTTGGTTGGAGGACTTGAATGAGTGAACGAAATGTACAGTAAAAAGGACTGTGGTAGACTGCGGTGAAAAGAATGAGTGTGGCAGCGTGAGTATGACTGTGGAAAAGTATGAAAAAGTGTGGTGGAGTGTGGCAGTGTGAATAAATCGTATAAGTGTAGCTGAATGAGGTAAAATGAATGGGTATGGTGTGGTCGAAAAAGAATGAGTGTAGTGAAGTGTGGGTGAGTGTGAATGAATCGCATAATGAGAAGTGTGCAGGAATCGAATAACGAGAAGTGTGGTAAATGCGGTGAAAAGAGTGAGTGCGGAGTGCGCTGTGGTGGAGAAAGAATGTGGTGGAGTGTGGTGAAGCGGTATGGTAATGAGATGATGCGAGCTGGGATGAGGGAAGGGGGGGGAGGATGTGTGGAAGGCAGGGGGGAATCCTTGTCTCCACTGTCGCCTACTATGTAAATCTCTCTCTCTCTCTCTCTCTCTCTCTCTCTCTCTCTCTCTCTCTCTCTCTCTCTCTCTCACACACACACATACGATCCTCCTATCTTCTCTTCTTCCACTTCCCTTCCCTCCTCCATCTCCTTTTAGCTGTCTCCCTCTTCTTCTCTCTCTACCTCTCTCTGCCTACCTCTGCCTCTCCCTTCCTCTTCTCCCCAGTTTGTATAATCCTTCACTCTCCTCCCTTTTCTCTCTTCTATCGCCCCCCCACACTTTTCTCTGATCCCTCTTTACCCTTATCTCTCTGTTAGCGCTCTCTCTCTCTCTCTCTCTCTCTCTCTCTCTCTCTCTCTCTCTCTCTCTCTTTCTCTCTCTCATATTTTTCCTTCCTTCTTTTTTCTCCCTGCCACTCTAAATTCCCCGCCTCCCTCCCTAACCATCTCCCTTTTTCCAAATATATTAATGCTGTATGCTAAATGACTGGGCCTGGCTCTCTAACCTCACTCTTTCACAACTATGGCGTTTTTCTATTTCATTCTATCTTCTGATTATTTCGCTCAGATTAGAATTGGCTTTTCTAACTGGAGGACTGCTACTACTACTACTACTACTACTATTACTAATACCACTACTAACTAATAATAATAATAATAATAATAATAATAATAATAATAATCTCACACTTCTCCCTATCATGAATTATGGTGACGGTATTAACTCACTGACTCTTCGCTGAATAAAATCGTCTGGTGTAAGCTAGAAAGAGTATCAGAGTTATCTCCATCATGAAGGGGTTAATTCATTGCTAAGAAATACTCTATATGACTCAAGACATTAGTATAAACGCCTCTTCCTTAGCGATTTATTCTGTTTATTATACCTTGTCGTACTCTTCTGTGCTACTTAAACCATTCTAATATCACCATACTCGGCATAAATGTTCAAAACGAAATCAACTTGCCACATCCAAAAATAAATCGGTAAGGAAGAGGTGTTAGGGAGGTGTATGTATGTCTTCCTCTCTGCCAGTCCTCTTCCACTCAATCTGAAACGACACTAACCTGCCGTATCTAAAAAATAAATCGGTAAGGAAGAGGTGTAAGGGAGGTGTGCGTATGTCTTCCTGCCTACCTGTCCTCTTCCACTCTATTTCTAAATCTTCTTTTCCAATCTCTCGCTTTCCAGGTTGCTTTATCAGTCTCCCTCGCATCGCCTTACCTACTCTCTCTTCATTCTATGTCTACTTTCTCTCCCATTTCCCCTTCTTTTCCCAGCTTGTAATCTCTTGTCTCTCCCCCATCGCATTAAACCCTTCACTACGATTACGTGCTTTGTAGATCAATAATTCTCCATACATACCATAACCTAACACTACCTAACCTAACCTACCCTAATGAAGCCAGCTTATTTTTCTAATCAATCTCAATCTACCTTACACGAAACTTCCCTCACTTCATCCACGCACCTTTCCTAACCTAACCTAACACTTATTTTTCCTATAGATCCTAACTTAACCGAGACTTCTCTAACCTAAGTCAACCTCCCCTACCGCAGTCCAGCTTTTCATAACCCGTACCTACCGTAACCTCCCCCACCTAACCTCCCCTACCTCACTTACTCTCCCCCCACCATCCTCCCTAACCACCTTTTTATCACTCACATTTAATAACTTTCCGGTGCCCTGAGCCGTCACCTAATTATAGACACACACACACACACACACACACACACACACACACACACACACACACACACACACTTAATTGCTTTTTAGGATATTAAGCCTTCCTAGTCAACTCCTCAGGCCTCCTACACAAGTTTCCTGTAATATTAAAAACTTTGCAATAATGGTGTAACTTGGAGGGATCTTTTTTTTTTTTTTAATAAGTTATCGGGACTTTTAATAAACCGTGTAGGGGAGAGGGTGTTGTGTGTGATGTCTGTCTGTTTCTTTGCTAATTCACTGAGGGTTATGGTTTGTGGGAGTGGGAGTAGACGGAAGGAGAAACGGGGAAGAAGACAGACAGACAGACAGATATATAAACTGATAAGTAGACAGATGGACAGACATACGCAAAGATACAGATGGATAAGGTATGTTCATTTCTCTTTGTATGAGAGAGAGAGAGAGAGAGAGAGAGAGAGAGAGAGAGAGTACTTAAGATAACCAGCTAAACCAATAAAGAAGGACGCTTTTAAAACCACCCTTCTCCTTGAAAGCGTTATTACCCAGAGAGAGAGAGAGAGAGAGAGAGAGAGAAGAGGACGAGGAAAAACACCAGAAAGTTTGTTGAAAAAGCACTAAAGAAAACCCGACGTCTGTTTTCTTGGGATGCTTTCAAGGTTTCCGATCGCATATGTGCAATTTCTGGGGAAAGAGTGAAAACTGGGGCCAATTCCCTGGTTTCTTTCTTCTCCGTCAATTTTTTAGAGGAATGCGATAATGCAGAATGTTTGAGTGAGTTGATGTTACTATCTATCTGTCTGTCTATTTACCTAGCTATCTATCTGAAGGGAAGGACGTAGAAAGCCATCTCTCTCTCTCTCTCTCTCTCTCTCACACACACACACACACACACACACACACACAGGCTTTCATAATTGATACATGTTCCAGTTATAGGGCGACTCGTGTTCTCTATGTTCTGAATGTTATATCTGTTATTTCATGGATGTTCTGTTCTGTTCATTTTGTTCATGATACGTTTCTCTTGTTATTCTTTCTTATTATTTTCTCTTGTATTTATCTTTCCTTTTACGATCGCATATATTTTTATTTTTGTGCCCATTCTGTTATACCCATCCTATCATATCCGAGAGAGAGAGAGAGAGAGAGAGAGAGATTCCTTCACGTGGTGGCACTGATGTAGCCGGGAGGATCATCTGCCTGGCTATACACCAGTTCCCTCAATCTACTTCCCTCTCCCCAAAAAGGCGGATGGTGGACTGCAGGAGAGGGGTAACTTAAGCCTGCAGTATACGGGGTTCACATTTCAGATAAGCCCTGGGACACACTACTACTAATAATAATAATAACAATAATAATAATAATATCTCTCCACTGATTTCCTGCCCTACATAATCAAGTTCGTACTAGAGTATGGACTGAGAGTGTGTTGGAGAGAGAAAATAGGTGGTTGGGAATTAGAGAGAAAATTAAGTGGATGAGAATGAGAAAGAAAATTAAGTGGATGAGAATGAGACAAAAACTTGACGAGAATGAGAGAAAAACTGAATGAGAATGAGGGAGAAAAAGTGAATGACAATGAGAGAGAAAATAAAGGGCAAGAGAATGAAAGTTAATAAAGGTGTACGAGTATGTCTAGTTTGCAAAATGATGCTCTGTTCAGTGAAGGTGATGCAAAATTGCAAGACCTGAGGAATGAATTGGGAAGTGTGTGTATGAATGGAAATGTGAAAGTGAATGTGGCAAAAAGGAGAGTTAGGGTTTTCGAGAGGAACTGAGCCACGGTGTGCATAGTGGGAATGAATTATCAAGAAATGGAGAACGTAAGCGTCTTCAAGTATGTGGGTAGTGTGATGAGCAAGGATCGAAGCTTGGAGGGTGAAGTGTAAGAAAGGGTGCGGTAGGGCTGAAGGGTTGCAAGAATACTGAGGGAGATGACGTGGCACAGAGGGACGGGCACAGATGAAAATAATGGTTGTCTGATAGTACTGAGAACGTACACTAAATTATGGAAGTGAAGCTTGGACTTTGATGGAACGACACACGGGGAGGGGGGGAGAGAGAGAGAGAGTTACGTGGAGGTGGGAATGCGGCGTGTGGATATATATAGATGAACAACTCCCTCTATATACCTCAAACTCGTCAAATATCCTTCCAGTTATACGCGCCAAATATATCCAAGATCATATTTACCTCGTTATACTCTACCGATGTATATTCTTCCCGTTATATCCCTTCGTTATATCTCTCCTACCACATCCAAACTATTCCGCGAAACCCAACTATAAACACCAAAAATATGAAGAAAAAAGCACAGCCGAGGTAAATGGTAAGCGGGGCAATCAATCCTTCCTTTCTCCACCCCGACCATTAGCCTATCCCTCTGACTGTAATCCACTGGGCTATGTTGTACGTGTTGGCGGCGTTGAGAGGATTAATTACAGGGATTTGAGGGGGATTATCTTGTGTGTGTGTGTGTGTGTGTGTGTGTGTGTGTGTGTGTGTGTGTGTGTGTGTGTGTGTGTGTGTGTGTGTGTGTGTGTGTGTGTGAGAGAGAGAGAGAGAGAGATCCCTTCAGAACAGTGCATTGGTGACTGATTAAATTTACGACAGGTAGGCTCTGGCTGATATCACCTGAGCAGCTTACGTGAGGTCACCTGAAAATAAAATGAGCCCAAATTTGCGTATATGTAGAGAACGAATAGAATACTACTATCTACATCACCGCTATCCACATCACTGCTATCCACATCACCAGCATTCATATCACCACCATCCACACCACTATCATCCGTACCAATATCAACCACATCACCACCTATATCAGTACCACCTGCATCACCACCATCATCATCACCACCCACATCACTATCACCCTCATCACCACTCTTCCCCAGTAACCCACTTTCCACGCATCGCTTCCACTCTCCACTCATCACCTTCACTCTCCTCAACTCACTTTCACTCTCCATCTTTCACCTTCATCCACATCAGTTTCACTCTCCATCATTCATCTTCGCTCTCCATGTACCACCTTTATCTCAAGACATTCAATCTACACCAACAAACGTCACTCTCCACTCCACCTGCATTCTCCCCCACACCTCCACCTCTTTCTTTCCCCACCCACCACCTTCAACCAGCACCTGCCACCTTCCCATCACCTGTGCGCCCCTGTGAGCAATCCCCCTGCTGGAGAGTATTAAAAGTATGGACCTAAGATGCTTTGCTCGAGCTTACACTTTTTAACCATGTTGTTTCTTGCTGCTGTTGTCCTTTTTCTCCTGCACCCTATACCCTCATGCATCTATTGCTTCTCTTCCTGCTTCAACTAATTCCTCTTTTCAGCCTACCTCTTCTCCTACTCCTTTTTCAATTAAACTTTTACCTGTGTCGTGAAAAACCAGGTATACCAGAGATACAGGTGCCTGCCTTCTACTTATCCTTGTTGTTGTTGTTGTTGTTATTGTAGTTGTAGTTGTTGTTGTTGTTGTTGGAGGATACCTGAATTAATCCATCGTCCCATCCACATTTTTCAATTTTTCCCCCAACCATACACACACACACACACACACACTTCCAACATAAATCTGGATATTACACCTCTCCACTGCCAATGCCCCTCTTTTCACTGCACCCATCTTCACAGGCTGTACCCATCCTGACCTGCCACATCACCTGTCACCACCTTTGCTATCCATCTCACCCTCTCGTTTCTCATCAACCCATTCAATTTCTTCCACCCTCAATTTTGACTTACACTTTATCGGCCTATCTAAAGTAACCATCTTCATTTATAACGAGTTCTAATATATCTGTCTTCTCTCTCTCTCTCTCTCTTATTCATATCTTCTACAACTAAACAGGTCATTTCTTGTTGTTTTTTTTCTCTTCTTACTCCTTCATTCTCTCCTTCCTCCTTATCCCCTTATTCTTTCTCCCTCTCCTGTTGCTCATCTTTCGTAATTGTCTCCTTCATTTATTCCTCGCTCTTCTTCTCTTTGTCCTCAGCTTTCTTCTCCCTCTTTTCTTCCTCTTTTTCTTGGCTTCTTCCTCATTTCCTTGCCTTTCCTCCTTCCCTTCTCATTCTTGTCTCTCCGCACTCTTTTGTTTGCTTTCTATGATCTCCTCCTCCTCCTCCCTCTCCTCCTCCTCGTCCTCCTCCCTCTCCTCCTCCCTCTCCTTCTCCTCCTCCCTCTCCTCCTCCTCCTCCCTCTCCTCCTCCTCCTCCCTCTCCTCCTCCTCGTCCTCCTCTTGCCTCTTCTGCCTGTTGAGATATGCAGATTGATCTTCTTGTTCTCACAGTATCACCGGAGGGCCAGCTGTTGTGGTGCCTCCTCTCCTCTTCCTCCTCCTCTTCTTCTTCCCTTCTTCCTCTTCCTCCTCCTCTTCTTCTTCCCTTCTTCCTCTTCCTCCTTTTCTTCTTCCCTTCCTCCTCCTCCTCTTCTTCCTTTCTTCCTCCTCCACCTCTTCTTCTTCCTCCGCTTCTTTGCCTCCTCTTCTTCCTCTCTTCTTCACCTCTTCCCCTCTTCTTGTCCTTGTGGTATCGTCAGAAATCCAGCTAATGTAATGCCTCCTCCCCTCTTCTTCCCTCTTCTTCCTATCTTCTTCCTCCTCCTCTTGTTCTCTCTCCCATCCACACTCACGTCCAGATTCTCACTCACTTACTCCCACTCTCACTAACATTCACTCTTACACTCATATTCACTCTCACATTCCCACTCCCACTCACTCACCTCACTCACATTCACACTCACTTTCACCCACACTCAGTTGTCTATGACTAAAGTGAAAGATAATTGTCTGCAAAGGCGGTAGTGGAGAGTTTACACACACACACACACACACACACACACACACACACACACACACACACACACACACAAACATACACACAGGTATATACAAACACAGGTATACAAATATATACGCAGCCAGACAAGTGTAATACGAACACACACACACACACACACACACACACACACACACACACAGCCAAGCATAAACCCACGCACAATCACACCCCAGAGAAACAAGGTGATCAACTGCGAGTCTGCGGTGTGAGAGCAGTGCACGCAAACACACGCACTAATCACGCAAATGCTTGTGTGCTGCGGGTGATGGTGGTGTGATGAACGCGACTGAATGAAAGTGAGAGGTGGTGAATGAATAGTAGTGAGTGGGAGGTGAGATGATGGTGGTGACAAAAGTGGTGATGAGTAAATGATGATGGTGAGTGAGGGGTGATGAGAGGGTGATGGTGGTGGTGATTGGATACTAATGGTGGGTAATGGTAAGCGTGAGTACAATGACCTATACTTATTTTCTCACGTTCTCTCTCTCTCTCTCTCTCTCTCTCTCTGAAGAAGGAGGGGGGGGGGTATGCAGGACGTGAGAAACGGACGGTAAAGGACGGCGCCGTACGTCTCAATGTCCCCTGTGACTAGGTGGAGAGAGAGAGAGAGAGACACACACACACACACACACACACACACACACACACACACACACACACACACACACAAGCTGGTGCAGTGGTAACGTTCTCGCTTGCCAACTGGTGGACGGGAGTTCGCGCCTCGCTCAGGTTGCGAAAAGTTTCACTGACGAAGTGGGTGGTTACTGTCCCCCTTGAGCAAGGGGACGGGTGTGTGCGTGTGTGAAGGTCACAGCCTTGCCCTTAGATCGGACTATATGAGCTCTCAGCTCCCTTCCGGGAGGGTAAAAGCTGACGATCACGACCATCAAGTGATCCTGACCGACCCGGTGAATTACACACACACACACACACACACACACACACACACAATACCCCTCTCTATACTCAACTACTTCGTCATTTTCCGGCCACTCTTGCAACGATAATCAAGCCTCAAAAAAAATAAACTAAAATAAAATGAAAAAGTAAAAAAAAAAATGTTACCTTGAAGTCTCAGTTTTGTTGCTAATGAGTTCGGAATTTTGGCAGGTGCAAAGTCAAGGTAAGAGTCTTGGAAGTTCCGGCGAGGGGAAAGTGGGAGAGGAGAGGGGAAAGTGGGAGAGGTGAGGGGAAAGTGGGAGAGGTGAGGGGAAAGTGGGAGAGGTGAGGGGAAAGTGGGAGAGGTGAGGGGAAAGTGGGAGAGGTGAAGGGAATGTGGGAGAGGTGAGGGAAAGGGAAACAAGGAAAAGGTGAAGGGAAATTGGGAGAGGTGAGGGGAAAGTGGGAGAGGTGAGGGGGAAGTGGGAGAGGTGAGGGAAAAGTGGGGGAGGTGAGGGAAAAGTGGGGGAGGTGAGGGGAGTGGTAGAGGTGTGGGGAAAGTGGGAGGAGTGAGGGGAAGTGGGAGAGGTGAGGGGAAAGTGAGACAGGTGAGGGGAAAGTGGGAGAAGTGAGGGGAAAATGGGAGAGGTGAGGGGAAAATGGGAGAGGTGAGGGGAAAGTGGGAAAGGTGAGGGGAATGTGGAAGAGATGAAGGGGAAAGTGGTAGAGGTGAGGGGGAAGTGGGAGAGGTGAGGGGGAAGTGGGAGAGGTGAGGGGAAGTGGGAGAGGTGAGGGGAAGGGAAACAAGGAAAAGGTGAAGGGAAATTGGGAAAAGTGAGGGGAATGTGGAAGAGGTGAGGGGGAAAGTGGGCGAGGTGAGGGGAAAGTAGGAGAGGTGAGGGGAAAGGGGAAAGTGGGAGAGGCGAGGGAGAAGTGGGAGAGGTGAGGGGAGAGAGGGGAGAGGAAAGACGGGAAGAAAGAATGAAGTGCGAGTAAGAAGGGGTGAGGAGAAAGAGGAAGGGGAAGAGGAGGGAAGCAGAGGAGGTTGAGGAGGAGAAGGAGAGGAAAGTAAGACGGAGAGGAAGGAGGGAAAGGAGGAATATGTGGAGGGATGGGAAAGTGGGAGGATGTGGAGGAATGAAGCGAGAAACTGAAGGGTGGAGGAAGAAGGAAGAGGGTGAGGGAAGGGGAAAAGGGTAGCGTGGAAGGAAGGGTGGAGGTGAAGGAAAGTGAAGGAAGAAGGAGGGGGAGAGGGAAGAGAGAGAAGATGTAGGGGAAGGAAGGGAGTTAGGGAGGGCAGGGTGAAAATCAAACTCTGCTGTGATACCTAACTTTATCATTTCACTTAGATGACATTTTCTTTCTTTTTTCTGTCTCCCTTTTCTCTTTTTTTCTCTCTCTTCTTTTTTCTTCTTTGTTTGCTTCTGTCAAAGGTCTTATTCACCATAGGATAAAATTTTCGAAAAACAACAGATATGGCCTTCATTAACCCCTTCAGTATGAGAGATGCTTCCTAAATTTAATCGTCAAAACAAGCAAAAACTAAATATATAACAAGTACAGAAGTAGTGAACAGATGCCAAACCATCAGGACCGTAATATAATCCCTCAATAAAGGCTACTTGAGTGATGCACCTCGCGTCCGAAAAACCTTAGGTGGTGACTGACGAACATGGCCGCTAGAGATGCTCCCGGATTAAATAGACCTTTGAATTCGCTTTTGATGCACACCAACACAAAGGCATAAAAATATCGAAGGAGCCAGTGCGAGGGAGAAAACCTATCCCTTTTCCTTTTTACGGCGGCTGTCACTTGTCTCTCCCGGGTGTGACATGGGCTGTGCACCGCTGTTCCTGTCACCAGATAAGGACGGTGAAGCTCAGAAGATCATATAGGAAATACAAGGAAAATGTCGGCGGTGACTTGTTCCTGGATGGCGTAGGCGACCCTCCCCCCAAAAAATAAATAAAAAATAAAAGTATAAAAAATAATATTCACGAAGAAAAAAAAAATACTGAAAATAACATATAAATAAATAAATATGCAGTAAATAAATAAAACATAATTATACATTAAATAAACAAATATACATAAAATATATAATAGAAAATAAATATAATAAAATATAAATATACATAAAATAAATATATAAATAACAATAATAAACGTTTTTCTGCAGCATGTCAAAAAACACAAATGTATAAACAGGAAACTGATGAACTAAAAAAATCAATGGAAAAAACTCTGTGGCATGAAGAATATAGTTTTTAAGTGTGTTAGTCTGGAAACACTTTCTTTTTTTTTCCTGTCCCCCTAAGGAAGGTTGGTGACTGTAGCAGAGGGACAGATTCAGCCTTCAGTCTACAAGGTTCACATTCAAATAAGCCTGAACAACAACAACAACAACAACAACAACAATAATAATAATAATAATAATAATAATAATAATAATACACTAATGTGTTTACTACATGAGACGAATCTTAAGTAAAATCGTCAGGAAGTACTAAAAAAAGCTATAAGAAAAGACGTCACCATATTCAAGGGTAACACACACACACACACACACACACACACACACACACACACACACACACACACACACATTGGTTGCATGGCGACAGTGGTGTAGTACGGTGAGTGGTGGTATGGTGACAATGGTAGCGGTGGTATTATGGTGATGGCGGTGACATGATGATGATACTAGTAGTAGTATGACAGCATGATGGTGAGTGGTAGTGTGATGGTGAGTGGTATGACGATGGTGAGTGTGGTATAAATGGTATAGTGGTGTGGTGGTGGTGGTGGTGGTGGTGGTGACGTGACTAATTGGGCCAGGGTCATTTCCCACACCCGCTGCCCTACCATGATCAATTACCAGGCTGCATTTTTCCCTATTTCATCATTAGCATTGTGTTTTCCATTCTACCCTCCCCCCCACCCCATGCCTCGCCTCTCCCCGTCCTCTCTCCCCTCTCCCCCTCACCTCCTACGTCCATGATCCCCTACCCCGTCTCCCCTCTCCCTCTCGCCTCCCCATACTCCTGTCTCGCCTGAACCCATCCCTTTTTCTCTCCTCTCCCCTCTCCAGTCGTTCCTCTTTTTCTCTCTTCCTCCTGTTTCCCCTCTCCCTCTCCCTTGTTGCTTTCCTTCTTCCTTCCTCCTCCTCTCTCCCCCTGCAGTTGTCCTTTCTCCCCTCTTCCTCCTGTTTCCCTCCGTACTGTCACCCCTCTCCCCTTCCCTTCCTGCCTTCCCTCTCCCCTCCTCCTCCCGTCTCCCCTCTCACCCTCTACGCAACCCCCCACCTTTCCCCTCCGTTAACGCTGCCTGCACTTGACGCGTTGCCTTGTTGGTAGTTAGGATGGCGTTGTTATAGGATATTTTGTTGATATTTTTAGTAACGGAGGAAAAATCACGGTGCTTTGGTTAATAAAATTGGGTTGTTTTTCTTTTTGTGTCTTACTTGTCATTTGTTTTTTTGCTTCACACACACACACAAACACACACACACACACACACACACACACACACACACACACACACACAACCAACAAATCACGCCCCCAACTCCAAACACCCACGAATTCCCTAAACAGGTTCATGTTTTTATTTATCACGTTTTAGCCACTCCCCTCTCCCCTGCCCCATCATCTCCTCCCTCCCCCTTCACTTAAACTCCCCCCTCCCTCTCCCCCTCCCCAATCCCCCCTCTATGATCTCCCTTTCTCCCTTCCCGATCCCATTTCCTCTGTTTACTCCCTTCCCTACATTCGCACCCCTCCCATCCCTGTTCCCTCTTACCTCCCCCCTCCTCATTCCCTAGCCATTTCTCTTCTCCCCTCTCCCCTCTGTTCTGTCTCCCCCCCTCCTCTTTTGCCTCCCCTTTCTCCCTCCCTGGCTACTACCCTCCTCCCCCTCCCCCACCATATCGACACCTCCAAATAAAAACAGAGGGAAGAGAGGAAGGATGAGGAGGTGGGGTGAGAGAGAGAGAGAGAGAAGGAGGGGGATAGGCTAGGAAGAAAGGAAGAGTTGGTGGAGGGCAAACGGGTATGGGTGGAGAGCAAGGAAAGGTGAGGGACGATAATAGAGAAAGGAAGAGCTTTGGGAGGAGGGGAGCTGGCTGGTGGAGAGTGCTGTGGGGAGGGTGAGATTCTGGGGAGGCTGGGGTAAGGGAGGGGAGCTGTGGGGGGAGAGGGAGAGCTGTGGGGGGAGAGGGAGAGGAGTGGGGGGGAGAGGGAGAGGTGTGTGGGGGGGGGGAGGAAGGGTGTTTGGGTTAAGGCGTTAGCGTCTCTCACTGCATCCACTTAACGCCACATCATAAAACTTATGAAAATCAAACCAAAAAAAATGTTTCCTTCGTTATCTCCTTCTCGATTTATGCGTCTGGTTCGTTTAGCTCAGGTGTGTATGTCTGTCTACAGTATATGATGATTTTACTGAGTTTATCGATCCTGGTGTTTTATTTAATTTTCTTCTTTATCCGGCAATTCTTGGTGAGTGTTTATAAAATCATTAATTCTTCTATTAATGTATCTGTCAACTTGTATCTCTCTCTCTCTCTCTCTCTCTCTCTCTCTCTCTCTCTCTCTCTCTCTCTCTCTCTCTCTCTCTCTCTCGTCTTTTTATCGTTTCTTTCCTTCCTCGTCACTTTGTTCAATTCATTCTTCTTTTTCGTCTGTCTGTCTGTCTGTCTCTCTCTCTCTCTCTCTCTCTCACTCTCTCTCTCTCTCTCTCTCTCTAAGCGGGGTGAGGGTGTAAAGATGCCATACTTCTTCAAGGGGGTGCTCGCCCCTCTTCTGATGACAGGTGAAAAAGAGGTGTGAGCGACGACACGGGCTGCTCTGGGTGTAGTGAACTAGCTCTCTCTCTCTCTCTCTCTCTCTCTCTCTCTCTCTCTCTCTCTCTCCCCTTGATCTGTATTACTAACTTCTTTTATATCCATTATTTTCCTTCGGTGTCATTTCTGTGTGTGTGTGTGTGTGTGTGTGTGTGTGAGATAGTACGTGCGCATATACCATATATGACGCTATGCAATTTTTTCTTCTTCCAACACAGAATAACTTTTTGCCCAAGACTGAACAGAAAAACTCAATTGAATTTCCCAAAATACTCGCCATCATCAAAGACTCACTCACCACCTCACACTTCCTTCATAATTTATACTTGTTTTTGCACATTACCTTCTTTTTTTGATCAATATATTTCTTAGAGCGTAGAGCGGACGGTGACGGATGTGGAGGGGAAGGGCAGAGGGACTGGGATGGGAAGGGCAGAGGGACTGGGATGGGAAGAGAGAGGGGAAGGGAAGAGGGAGAGGAAGGGAAGATGGAGAGAAAGGGAAGAGGGAGGAGGAAGGAAATAGGGAGGGGAAGGGAACAGGGAGGGGGAAGGAAAGAGGGAGAGGAAGGGAAGAGGGAGAGGAAGGGAAGAGGGAGAGGGAAGGAAAGAAGGAGAGGGAGGGGGAATGGAAGAGGAGGGGAAGGGAAGAGGGAGGGGGAAGGGAAGAGGCAGGGAGAAGGGAAGAGGCAGGGAGAAGGGAAGAGGCAAAGGGAATGGAAGAGGAAGGGGGAAGAGAAGAGGGAGGAAAGAAGGGAGAAGACGGAGGAGCACTAAAGGAGAGACAGAAGAAGGCCGAGAAAAAGAGGAAGAGAAAAGAGAAGAGGAGAGGAGAGGAAATGAGAGAAAAGGTGAGGAAAGGAGAAAAGAGGAGAGGAGAGAAGGGGGAAAGGAGAGAAGGAATAGAGGAATGATGGATGGAGTAGGGAGAGAGAGAAAAGAGGAAAAAGAGGATATGCCAAGAGGGGAAAAGCAGGAGTATGAGGGAGATGAAAGGAAAGGCGAAATGAAAAGGCGGGGGAGGAAGATAGGGAAGGTGGGGTGGGGCAGATGAGGGGAAGAAGGGGAGAGGGAAAGTAAGAGGAAAGGGAGGAGCGAAAATAGGGAGAGATGAGGGAAGGGGGGAGAGGGGGGAAATGTGGAGAGGGGAAGTGATGAATTACTGAGGAAGACGAGGAGATGAACCGGGAAGGGAGGGGAAGAGTGAAAAAGAGAGAGAGAGAGAGAGAGAGAGAGAGAGAGAGAGAGAGAGAGAGAGGGCACTCATATTTTACAATGCTTTTCTCTTACTTCAGAAGCTGGAGGGACTAAGTAGATGCCAAATAAATAAGGCTGATAAACCCATTCCATTTGTGTGTGTGTGTGTGTGTGTGTGTGTGTGTGTGTGTGTGTGTGTGTGTGTGTGTGTGTGTGTGTGTGTGTGTGTGTGTGTGTGTGTGTGTGTGCGCGCGAGAGAGAGAGAGAGAGAGAGAGAGAGAGAGAAATTCCTAAACCTCCTATCCTACCCTACAAATCTGCTATAAAGAAAATAAAAATATAAGCTTTAGTAAACTGCCTTATAACCCTATCTTTAAATCTCCTCTCTCTCTCTCTCTCTCTCTCTACCTCCTCTCCCCCTTCCCTCTCAATTTATCTCTCTTTTCCCTGTCCTTTGTCTAATTCTTTCTCTCTCTTTCTCTCCTCTCCTCTCATCCTTTCCCTCCACCTCCCCTTCTCCATTCTTCCCCTTTCCTCCCTACAACTCCCTCCATCTTTATCCATCCACCTCCCTTCATCTCTGTTGTTCCCCTTCTCTCCTCCTCATCCGTTCTCCTTCCCTCTTTTCCTTCTTCATCTACCTCTTTCCTCCTCCCCTCCCGCCATCCATTTTTCTCCCTTCTCTCCCCTTCCCTCCATCCCTCTCCTCCCCCTCTCCCTTCATCTCTGTCCCTTCTCTCCTCTTCCCTCCATCCCTGTCCCTCTCCTATCTCCCTCCCTCCAGCTTTATCTCCCCTCTCCCCCTTCCGTTGTCTCCGTCGCTCTCCAATCCCCTTTCCCTCCCTTCATCTATACCTCTCCCCTCTCTCCATCTCTGTTCCTCTCCTCCCTCTCCCTCCACTTTCCTCCCTACCCCTCCACTCTCCCCCTCCCTTCGCTCTCTCCCCCTTGCCTCCCCTCTGCCACCTGTGTCTCAAAAGCATTTATATAACTGTGTCTTAAATCTCTTCTCATCCCTCCTTAACTTCTTTATATATTTGGCTCTGGCCTATTCTTCATCCTTCTTTCTCTCCCCCCTCTCTCCCTCCCTCCCCTCTCTCTCTCCCTCCCCTTCCCATCAGCTTAACCCCCTACCTGCCTGGGTGGTCTGTGCATCAGGAAACTCTATATAACTTCGTCTCAAAGCCTTCCTCGCTCACATTTATCTCTACCTATAATTGCTCTCTCTCTCTCTCTCTCTCTCTCCGTCAGCCACTTCTCTACCCCTCACTTTCCCTCCCTCTTCCTCCCCCTAGGTTTCCCTCCCCCTCCTCCTCCCTCCTCCTCAGCTCCCTCACCTTCCCCTCAGTGCCACTCCACTCGACAAACTACAGCATCATTGTACCAGGAAATCTGTACATAAGTATTTCTGATTCTGACCTCCTTTTCTTCCTCCCCCTCCCCCATTCTTTTCTCTCCCCTCTCTCCAACACTGTCCCCTTTCCCTCTACTGTTTCTATCTCCTCTCTCCAACATTATCTCTTCCCCTTCCTCTCTTCTCTTTCTCTGTCCCCTCTCTCTAACACTCTTCCCTTTCCCTCCCCTCACACTGCTCTTCTCTTCTCTCTTCTCCTTTCCTTCCTTCTTACCGTCCCTTATACCCTCTTCTGCTACTGTGCTCCTCCTCTGTTTCTCCTTCCTCCATCTCTCTACTTCTACCTCCTCCTCCTATCCTCCAATCCATTCCTTCATCCCTCT
>NC_136967.1:60108389-60115889 GCF_032717465.1 Coenobita brevimanus | reverse complement strand
AGAGGGGAGGGGGGAGAGGCATGAGGAAGGAAGGAGAGGGAGTGGTAGAGGGACGCAGAGAGGAGGAGGAGGGGAATGAAAGAAGTGCCGGTAGAGATGAAGGAACTGTAAGTGAAGGGAAAAGGGTAGTGGAAAAGAGAAAGATTGGAGGAAGTGGGGATGGGTGGGAGAGGAAAAAGTGGGGAGGGAAGAGGGAGGAGGAGAAGGGGAGGTGGGGAAGAAAGAAGAGGACGAGGGTAGGGAAGACGTAGGGGGGAAGAGACTGTAGGGAAAAGGAAGACAATGTTGAGAGGTGGAGGAAGCGAGGGTGTGGTGAGGGAATGGAGAGGGAGAAGTGGGGAGGGGAGCTGGGGGGAGTGGGGAGAGAAGCCAGGGAGGTGGGAGGAGAGAAGCAGGGGGGGAGTAGAGAGAGAAGGAGGGGAAGTGGGGAGAAGAAGGGGAGGGGTGAGGAAATGCCGAGGGTGGGAGATGACAGAGGCAATTGTGGTGATGAAGATGTCTCGCTGTCTCGTTATATACGCCAAGGGGGGGCACGTGACGCGGGAAATTTATCGCCGGTGATTTGTTCCCGAAAAACACCCACCTTCAGCCAAACACTCATACTGTATATATTAAAATTCTGGATCTTTCACTACGAGGACGTCAAGCTACAGTCTGCTTTTCCTAGTACAGTACCAGACGAGAGAGAGAAAAAAAAGTAACGTTCACCTAAATAGTTCTTTTATCTATTGTAAAATGGTGATCGATCCTTTCCCTACGACGCATCACCTAATCACAACACAGGCGATACTTCAACACGGCAAATTATCTCTGGGTACGAGCGGCTGAAGTGGCCAGTCTCCTGCAGTCCACTGGGGTCATGTCCTGCTGAGCAACAACAACAGCATGACGTCATTTTAGCGCTTATTCTAGCTGCTACCTGACGATTTTATTCAGCTTAAGTGTTAATGACGAGGTTAATGAAGGTACTAAGGGTGTTAATGAAGGTGTTAATGAGGGTTAATGGGGATAATGAAGGTGTTAATGAAGGGGATAATGAAGACTATATTTAACCCTTCCAGTTCGAAGTCTGTCCCGAGTTTAATAAATAACTAAATATCAGAATAAATGAATAAATAAATGAAGGGTCTCAGGGGGAAGGGTTTAACAATGGCGATAAATTCTGTGAGAGGGATCGTGTTGACGCCAAGATGATGCGATAAAAGGATACCAAAATAGATAATGACATTCTTGCGAGGCTGAGGAAGTGTCTTGGTAAATCTTTGGCCTCACTCACCTCACCTCACCTCAGTTCACCTCACCTTACCTCACCTCACCTCAGTTCACCTTTGTTCACCTCACCTTACCTCACCTCACCTGACCTCACTTCACCTCACCTTACCTCACCTCACCTGACCTCACTTCACCACACCTTACCTCACCTCAGTTCACCTAACCTAATCTAACCTAACCTAACCTAACCTAGCATAATATAACTTTACTTCACCTCACCAGTCTAACCACATCTAACCTGCAATTTGGCAGAGGGGGTGGAAGGACACACACCACACCACACCACACATCATACCACACACACACCACACACCACATCACACCACACCGCTATGGTCGCAAAAAATAGTCCTACCTAAACTTTTACCTTCCTCTTCTTCCCCCGGGGCACCCACTACTCTCTCTCTCTCTCTCTCTCTCTCTCTCTCTCTCTCTCTCTCTCTCTCTCATCCACCTATGCACCCCATCCACACTGAATAAGACATGACAAAAAAAAAAGCAACAACAGCGCTTCCCTGATTCTTTCCTCCCCTCTCCCCCTTCTCTCTCTCTCTCTCTCTCTCTCGTTCCCTCCCCTCCCTCTCGTCGCTTTCTTCCTCCCCCCCTCTTCCCCCTCTCGTTTCCCCTGGTCAATTGTCGTTTCAGTCCAAACCAGCGACAACATGACGTAGGGGAAGGGGGAGAGGGGAGAAATGGGGAGTTGCGATAGGGGTGGGGGGAGAAGGGAGAAATGGGGAGTTACGAAGGGGAGGGGGGGAGGGGTTGTTGGAGAGAGAGAGAGAGAGAGAGAGAGAGAGAGAGAGAGAGAGAGAGAGACAGACAGACAGACAGACAGACAGACAGACAGACAGACAGACAGAGAGAGAGAGACAGAGGAAAATATTACCAGGTATCTAGACAGGTAAGAAACTAAATTACCCTCTTCAGTATGACGTCACGATTTATTTTTTACTCAATTTCTAACCCTCATCTAAGATACATTTACCCTGGCAGTGGAGAGACAGGATACATCTTCATTAATTTGCTCCATAATGAAATCTGTCGTCGAAGGTAAATAACTTAGTCTCGTGGCAGCAGGAAATAAAGAAAATAAAGGAAGTCCTCGATCTGAAGGTATTAATAGATGAAACAGAAAAAAAAAGAATAAAAAAATACAAGAAAGGTGTCCCCTGGTTGAAAGTGTTAAAAGCAGAAAAAAGGAAGAGTAAGAAAAAAGTGAAAATATTACCTGGTGGCGAGAGACAGGTGAGAATCTAATTAACTCCGTGGCTCCTATGACTCACTCTAAAATCGTCTGTCCTTAGATATAATAAAAGACTAGAGTTGTTCTGACGATGTGAGGGTAAATGGCACTAATTTTAAAGGTGACTATTATTTCTTCAGGTACCTATGACTCCTACTTAGAAAAAATGAGAAGTCGAAAGTTACATGGAAAAAAATACAAGAGACGAAGCTGCAATTAAATGAACTTTAAAATAAAATCGCTCTTGGAAAATAAGATGCATGGTAGTGGGAAGAGGAATATAAGAGTAAGAAGAAACAAGAGGCGATGAAAGCATGAGAAAAGAATAAGAAGCAGGAAGACAATGGGTGAGAAGAAAATAAAGCGTAAGAAGAAAATAAGAAAGCGTAAGAAGAAGAAAATACGGAGCAACTACGAAGAAAAGAAAAAGAGGGGAAGACCAAGAATGATGTCATCGCGGTAAAGGTGTTAAAAGATGGGGGAAAGAAGACAGGTGAGAAGATGCTCCTTGGACGTTTTAATAAGGTGGAAGGTAAAAGACTTATGACACGCTCTCTCTCTCTCTCTCTCTCTCTCTCTCTCTCTCTCTCGAAATACCACCTATTCACCCTTTCTTCTTTCTTTTCTCATTTTCTCTTCACTAATCATATTTTTCTTCATTCCTCCCCTTCACACTTTCTCACCCCCATTCCCCCCCCTTCTCTCTCTCTCTCTCTCTCTCTCTCTCTCTCTCTCTCTCTCTCTCTCTCTCTCTCTCTCTCTCAATATACATTTTTGCCCCCCACACCCCTCGCCTGGTGAGTGACAGGGGGTGACGGTGGATGGAGCGAGGTAATCCTGATAGATGGGAGTGGTATCATCCCCGCCCTCACTCAACCAACTCACACAAATGAAAACTGCGCTCTAAAATTTATTGAGGGCCTGGAGATAGTGTGGGTGAGGGGGGTGGTGAGGGGAAGGATGGGGGGTTGGGGGAAAGAAATCAAGAGGTGAGGTGAGGTGGGGTGGGGTGGTGTGGGGAAAGATCACAGGTAAGGTGGGGTGGGGGAGGAATCTGAGATTAAGTGGGGGTGGGAGGTTTCAGAGGTAGGGTGAGGGTGGGGAAGGAGTCAGAGGTGAGGTGGGGGCGGGGGAGGAATCAGAGATAGGGTGGGGGTGTGGCAGGAATCAGAGGTTAGGTGGGGATGGAGAAAGATGAGGTTAGGTGGAGGTGGGGGAAGGAAGAGGTAAGGTAGGAGCGGGGGAAGGAAACGAATGTAGGGTGGAGGTAGGGGAAAGTGAGGTGGGGGTTGGAAAGGGGGAAATTAATAAAGCGTGGGACTGAGAGAAGGAAACAAGGGCAGGAGAAGGAAGGAAAATCTGGGTAAGAAATAAATCATGGGGGTTAAAAGAAGGGAAAAACAGATGAAGGGAGGACAGAGAATAAAAAGCGGGAAAAAAATAAGCGCAGAGTTAGAGGAAAAAAATAAGAGTGAGAGGTGGGGAAGGAAGCAAGAGACTGGGATGTGAGAAGGTCGGGGTGAGGTGGAGAATGGCAAGAGATGTGTGGGGTGAAGAGTAAGGGGTGGGGTGAGGAAAGGGAGCTGACCTGGGGTGGGGAAACGAATGTGGATAAGGATGGAAGAAGGAAACAGAGGTGTGGGGGGAGGGAGTTTATAGGTGAAGGTGGGGTAGTGGGAGAGAAGAGGGTGTAATGAGTTGAGGAAAGAAAGGAGAGAATATAGACAGGAAATGCGTAAGTGGGTGAGAGGGAGTAGGAAGGTTAGGATGAAGTAGGCATGAGAGGGTGAGATGAGAAGGATGAAACTAAGAAAATTAATGCTATGAAACAAGAAAGAAATAAAAAACAAAACAGGATGGAAAGATGAAAAGTAAATAAGGGAAATGGAAAGGGGAGGAGGAGAGGATGGGGATGAGGAAAGCAGAGAGGAGAGGAGAGGAGAAGTATGGAAGAAAAACATTAAAAAAAAGAATCCATCCACACAATTTATTTCACTCTTAAAATACTTACTGATACTGAGAGAGAGAGAGAGAGAGAGAGAGAGAGAGAGAGAGGAACTATCATAAATCTACCCAAATTTTCTGCCATTTTTTTTTTTCCGGCATGCTCTGTACGCCATTAATTTCAAAATCCAGTAGCATTAATCAAAATTTTTTCCTTCATTTCTTCTCTTCATCAGTGTGTCAGTCATCATAATCCACTCGTATTATAATTTTTATCTGATTAATTTTATTCTGACTGATGCACATAATGACTTTTCTGAAGCGATATCTATTTTTCTGGAGTGATATATATTTTTCAGCTGACCTTTGGAATTACCCTCCCCACTGATTACAGAATTGGTCATTAGTTAATTACACACACACACACACACACACACACACACACACACACACACACACACACACACACACACACACACACACACACACACACACACACACACACACACACACATACAAAGGGTGAAATGATTAAATATTTCCTCTCATATTTACAACACACACACACACACACACACACACACACATCAATCAGCTCTACCCACCATTTTCACGGCTCCGACAATCACTCTTCATTACCCTCCGTCATCTCTCTTCCTTCCTCAATGCAAAATGAATCTCTCTCTCTCTCTCTCTCTCACATTAGGGTCGTTGGTTCAGTTCTTTATTTTTCTTTTCTCCTTTTTTGAAGTCTGTTCTCTTGTACACTGATATCAAGATTTTTACTGGATCTTCCCCACCTCACTGGAGGAGGAGGAGGAGGAGGAGGAGGAGGAGGAGGAGGAGGAGATGATGATGATAATGATGATGTTTCTAGTGTAATTTAAGGTAGCTTTATGAGTCCTAGCAACACAGGCAAAGAATACAGATAATATATAAATTCTTCTGTACTTCTTTACACAATATTTACAGTGATACAAAGACAATGCACGAAGCAACTATAACATTAAAAAAAAAAAAACAATAATCATAAACTTAACGACGGAAGAACAAGCAGGACTTCAAGACAAGACAAGAAAATGCCGGACAAGACAACCCAGGTCACAGTCGAGGGAAAAACAGTGGAGGAGGCAACCAGAGAGACAAAGACAAGGCGCTAAGTATTTCTGTCAGTAAAGGTTCATTTCTGGAGGTTAAAAACAACGGCTGAGATGTACGACTTGCATGAAAATAAGGAATGAAGTTTGTGTCTCCTCTCTCTCTCTCTCTCTCTCTCTCTCTCTCTCTCTCTCTCTCTCTCTCTCTCTCTCTCATTTTCGTATTCATCGCTCTCTCTCCCTGTTTCTGCATTTTTCATTCTTCATTAAGTTCTCCTCTTACACTTTCACACTTTTCTCTCTCTACTATCTACGTTTCTCCACACATCTCTTCACAACCCTCGTCCCTAAACTTCTCTCTCTCTCTCTCTCTCTCTCTCTCTCTCTCTCTCTCTCTCACCCATCTACCGGGCAACAAAGGACGCTACACAGCCACAACAAAGGAAAAGAAAAACATCACAGTTTCTACCAAATTGTGACAGGGGAAAGAAAATGGGAGGTGGAGACAGAAAAAGAGGGGAGCAGGAGGAGAAAAAAGGGGAGAGAAAAGAGGGGAAGGAGGGAAAAATACGAGAGAAAAGGGGGGGAGGGGGAGGAAAAAACAAGAGAGTGAGGTGGAGTTGACTTGGGCGGGAACACAAGGCGGACCGAAATTGAGAGAGAGAGTGTGTGTGTGTGTGTGTGTGTGTGTGTGTGTGTGTGTGTGTGTGTGTGTGTGTGTGTGTGTGTGTGTGTGTGTGTGTGTGTGTGTGTGTGTGCGTGCGTGCGTGCGTGTGTGTGTGTGTGTGTGTGTGTGTGTGTGTGTGTGTGTGTGTGTGTGTGTGTGTGTGTGTCCTTGTTTATCTGCCCGTTCATGTGTAAGTATGTATGTATAGTGCGAGTGTCTGTCTGCCTATCCACGCCTCAACTCACTTCAATCCCTCTCAAGTACTTATTTACCTCAATCCCTCTCAAGTACTTATTTTTCTTATACTTTTCTTCCCCAGTCTCACCCATTCCCCTCTATAGCCTCTCTAATTTTTTTTTCTATTTCGTGATCTTCTTTCTCAGATTTTACTAAGATTTTATGGTTGCTGCCTTCAGACGATTTTATTCATCTTCTAAATAATGAGTAATAGTAAAGGTGTTATATTTCAAAACCCCCCCATGTTCGAAAAAGATCTGTCCTGAGCAACATAAAATCGTCTGTAGAGAACGTAAAATAACAATAATAATAATAATAATAATAACGCTAATACTAATAATAGCAACTACAACAACACGAACAATTAAAACGAAAATAACAATAATAATAATAATAATAATAATAAACACGTCCGCTGGCTGGGGTGTTAAAGGGAGAGATTTCTCCCTTTTCCCTCCCTCGTCTCGGCCTCTCCGCGTCCCTTTAAATCCGGCCCAATTTAAAGGGAAGAGGACGCCGTGCTTCCCTTTAAAATACCGCCCTTTTAAAGCGCTCATGACCGGGACAGCTCCACCTTTACCTTGCTTACGCTCAGCATTTACTCAGCAAGTGATGAATTAAGAGTCTGGGAGTGTTAATACAGTACCGTTACCCCTCTCATCGTCGGGAAAACTCAGTCCCTTATTTCATTTAACGGTGGACGATTGTATTCAGCTGAGAGTAAGCAACAGGAGCCTAGGAAAGCAAATATTTGTAACTCATCAACCCTCTCATGTGGGGACAACTCTACTGCTTCATCTGAGCCAACGCAAAACGATTTTTTAAATGCAAGGAAGAAGGAACCAAAGGCCAGACGCCCGGAAGACTGTTCCCTCGAAGAAATACAAAAACAAGATAACAGAGCCAAATTCAAGATCAGTTATACAAACTAAATTCTCGTCATCTTAGGCTTACTAGCAACTCTTCCTTACTATACTCCTTTTACTCTAACTTGGCTTAAAATTGCTATCTCTATCTTTTAAATGCTAAGTTGCAACAAT
>NC_136967.1:60080889-60103389 GCF_032717465.1 Coenobita brevimanus | reverse complement strand
AGGTAAACGCTGTAAATTTTGGACTTCTGAATTCTGGACATCATCATTCTCTTATTTACCTGAGCTGTTAATCCATATAATTTAATCCAAGACTTTAATATTAACATCACAAACATTTACTTTAAGATATTTACAAGCTTGACATTTACACCTCACACATTTGCTCCCGATATTTCTGTTTATCTATCTATTGCCAGACGCCTTAATTCCGTAAGGGGTGGCCACAAACTAATCGCCTCCATGTCGCCCTGTCCAATGCCACTTCACTGCCTTGCTTCCAGCTCACACCTCCCTCTGTCATTTACCTCTCCACTCCATCCCTCCATCTCAATAAACCAATAAAGTAAAATAAATCGCATCTCAACACTCAATGTTATATCAAGGTCCCGAATTATACTTCTGGGTGAACAGGAACAAAACACCGAAATGCAGGTAAAGTAAATGAATAAATCTAATACACAAATAAACTCTACAATACCAGAGCACACCTCATCATTTTAATCCCCCTGGTAATTACTCAGGTATCATTAAAACTTTATTAATACCGTTGGCTCATTACACGGATGTCATGTGCCTGTTTTTTGACCACCCCAGAGTAATTGTGTGTGTGTGTGTGTGTGTGTGTGTGTGTGTGTGTGTGTGTGTGTGTGTGTGTGTGTGTGTGTGTGTGTGTGTGTGTGTGTGTGATTACTTCTTTATACATAGCGTAAATAACTGCACAGACAACAAAGAATTCTGACTACGCACCTCTTCAATGATGATGGCCATGTGTAATGTGTCGATATGTTATGATGGTTCTGAATTACTATGCTATTTTTACTTTAACCTGACCCATATTTTCGTCCCTCTGTATCTCATTTTACCTAACTCAAAAGCAGAAAGAAATAGTACTATGGCTATACCCTCATTCATATATCGCTACTTCAATGGTCACTGGTCCTCTGAACTGCTTGCATCCCTCCACCACTACGGCGGGCACGATGCACCCGTTTAGCAACAAACTCTTATCCCTTTCCTGTTCAACTTTCTAAAGCAAGTGTTAACCGTTACTCCCAGTCCTTCATGTAGGCACCAGGTTAACTCTGGAACTGTCTTCCTCTTTCTGTATTTCCCACTGCCTATGATCTCCAGTCTTTTCAACGTAATACGTCCAGGCATCTCGAATGGATCTTGAATTTGGCTCTCTGTTATTTTGTTTTCACTTTTTCTTAGAGGGAATAACCTCGCGGGCTCTGGCCTTTGGTTCCTTCTTCCTTAAAAAAAAAAAAAATCAAGCTCCTGGAATCCTGACTCCACCTCACAAGATCAACCAACTGCATATACATTAATTTCTGTTTTTCTTGAGACGTAATTTACACACAAAAAGATTAAATGTAAAAAATATATTATTCAAGGAAACCTAAAATTGCCCATAGCCATTCAGCCCTCCATTAATTATTCACAAAAACAATAATGATGGTGCAGAACACGGATTAACACGGCAGGATTGTAGTTATTTAATTATTAGGCCAGATAATTCGACAGTAATTATCTGAGCTATTAAAGTCAGATGTGAAAATGACAGAGGCTGATATGACTAAGGTGGAAATGAGTAAATATATGATGTAAATGACTGGCTGAAAATGAGTAAATGTGTGAGTTGTAAATGTTTGTCATGTAAATCCCACTGTGAATGAGTGGAGTGTAAATGCCTGGCGTTCTAATGACGTTGTAAATGTCCGTAGTGTTTAATATCGCTGTAAGTGTCTGGTGAAATATCGCAGTGTAAATTCCGTGCGTAAATGTCTACTGTAAATATTTGGGGTGTAAATATCGCGTGTAAATTAACGTGACTGCTGAGCGATATTTAAAAGGAAAGCATTTACCGTCCTGTGGAGTGGTTTCTCACAGTACTGCATCTCTCTCTCTCTCTCTCTCTCTCTCTCTCTCTCTCTCTCTCTCTCTCTCTCCAGATAACTTTTCCAGGCCTGTTAACCTGCTTCCTTTGATAACCGCTTCCTCAGTATTACAGGCTAATATGCTCTGCTAATTTTTATTCTCTCTCTCTCTCTCTCTCTCTCTCTCTCTCTCTCTCTCTGAGAATCATTTCACTTTTTCTGACTCTGATACTCCTCATTCTGGCTATCTTCCTGACCTGCTTCTATCTTTTTTTTTATCTTTTACATTTCTGCTGTTCCTGTTTCTTTCTTTCTTTCTTTTCTGGCACTTTTTTTTTTTTACGTCATGACTCTGTTCTCTCTTTGGATTTTTCTTTTTTTTCCTTCCTTGTGATTTCCTTTTCGTTTTGAGATTTGGTAAAGGAAGATATAATGGAAAAATATCTGAAACAAGAGCAATGATGGATAAAGATGTCAAGGAATGGAGAGAGAGAGAGAGAGAGAGAGAGAGAGAGAGAGAGAGAGAGAGAGAGAGAGAGAGAATGTCACTACAAAAAAAAGGAATGAAAAAAATTAACTTCAGGGTAATGAAACAAGCAACCTCTTCCCTACAACAGGACTAAACCCAAACCACGATACCAGAATTAACAGCTCAGTACTCTAGCCACCCCACCACAACCTCCACAACGCAGGCTATTGATTAAGGCCAGCTCAAATGTCAGGTTACCAAGCTTGGCATCATCATCATCAATAGCCTGAGCTTTTTTCCCATCATCATCAATATCATCATCGTCACCACCACCACTACCACCATCGTCATCACATCCATTACCACCACCATCAAAACCAGCAGCAGCAGCAATAATCATCACTACTAACAATCACCACCATCACCATCATCATCATCATCATCATCATCATCATCATCATCATCATCACCACCACCACCACCACCACCACCACCGTCATTATCACCATCATTCCTATCTTTTTCCCACATAAAGATGGGATAAGGTAGTACCCACAAACAGGGAAGGGGAAATAAGAAAGACGAAAAACAATCAGTAGCACATGGAATAAAATGGGTAACACACACACACTCATTATTAAAGCCCCTGGAATCCTGGCGCTACCTCACGAGCCAATCTTCACATATTTACACATTTTACAGATCCAATCTAAATAAAGCCAGAAAACAAGGGTAAATATATAGAAGAAATTGAAGGATTGAATACATATCACAGTAGGTTTCTAAATCTTACTCAATCACTTAATATTTGTACAGATTGTCTAGTTTATATTGCTATTTTAAGGATAGACTCACAGTGGAATTATGCAGCATTTACGTTACCTTTACAATGCAGTTTAGTGTGTGTGTGTGTGTGTGTGTGTGTGTGTGTGTGTGTGTGTGTGTGTGTGTGAATAATCTCCGGTTCCGCATTCTTTTGGCACCCTCCTGTTGACCTTTTCTGTTCCAGTGAAAATGATTTAACCCCCCCTCTCTCTCTCTCTCTCTCTCTCTCTCTCTCTCTCTCATACGAGTCTCCTTACCAAGCAATAAGTACTCTGCCATTCTTCTCATTAACTCATCATTCCTCTGGCATGTAGCTTTTCTCATTCATTTCATCCATATTCTTTTTTCTTTCCTCCTCTTTTATTCACCTCTCTCTTTTCAAAAATCAGTTTCCATGTAATATCTATTTCCATTTCGTAGATTTTTTTCATCCAGTAATTTCGTTATAGTTACTTTCCTGATAATTTTTCTTCTGTCTTTCTGTCAATATTTATTTTTGTTATTCTGTCACTGTCTTCGTTTTATATCAATATTTTCACTAACCTCCGAGTCCTTTCACTTTCTTCCATTTCCTCCTTCCCTCTTATCGTCCTCTTCTTACGTGACACCATTTCCGCTCTCCCCTACCTCCTTCATTTCTCTTTCCTACTCCTTCATTTCCTTTTTCTTCCTTTATCACTTCCTTCATCTCCTACATCCGTTATTTCTCACTCTCAATTAAACTTTCATTTCTCTGTTCCCTATCCACTTCCCTCGCTCCCTCTCTTCCTCATACACTTATAATTCTCTCATTCGTCTCTCAGTCTAACTCAATTCTCTTGCTCCCTTCCTCTTTTCCTCTTCTCCTTCTCCTCCTCCTCCTCTTCTCTTCTTCTCCTCCTCCTCTTCCTCTCCGCATTCCCTAGCACTGACCCTCTCATGCCTCATTTCTTATTCCCCTCACTCACTCTCTCCCTCAGTTCCTTGGTCTCTCTCTCTCTCTCTCTCTCTCTCTCTCTCTCTCTCTCACACACACACACACACACACACACACACACACATACACACACACAAACCAAATCCTCTCTCTCTCTCTCTCTCTCTCAACAGATAAAATATTCTCCCCAAATTACTCTCACATTTGGCCAAAGTGGAATCCTCGCCTTTACACAGCCGAAGAGAAACCGTTCTAACCTTTCCATGAGCATTTACCTGAGTCTCCCTTAAGTCGATGATGCTGAATAAAAAATGAGAGAGAGAGAGAGAGAGAGAGAGAGAGAGAGAGAGAGAGAGAGAGAGAGAGAGTGTTAGGAGGGGTTAGAAAGGTGTTCTGTGTGTGTGTGTGTGTAATTCACCGGGTCGGTCAGGATCACTTGATGGTCGTGATCGTCAGCTTTTTACCCTCCCGGAAGGGAGCTGAGAGCTCATATAGTCCGATCTAAGGGCAAGGCTGTGACCTTCACACACACACACACACACACCCATCCCCTTGCTCAAGGGGGACAGTAACCACCCACTTTATCAATGAAACTTTTCGCAACCTGAGCGAGGCGCGAACTCCCGTCCACCAGTTGGCAAGCGAGAACGTTACCACTGCACCAGCGAGCGGTGTGTGTGTGTGTGTGTGTGTGTGTGTGTGTGTGTGTGTGTGTGAGAGAGAGAGAGAGAGAGAGAGAGAGAGAGAGAGAGGAAGGTTTAATTTCAGGGATTTTGTTCAGGGAGCTTCTCTTATTTTTCTTTTTTTAGTCCCTTTTAAAACTAATGTCAAAATCATAATTTACATCATCATTTTTGTAAGTAATGATGGAGATGATGAATGGCTGATAAGGATAACACGAAGGTCAAACATTTCTGGGTTAGTCTCCCTATTTCTCCCCTCCCTTCTCTCCCCTCTCCGCATTCCACCACCTCCCTCCTCCCCACCAATTCTCTCCACTCCCTCCCTTCCACACACACTTCTTTTTCCTTCCAAGAATCCCAACCCTCTCTCACTCCCTCGCCCATCATTCCTCTTTCTCACACTCTCCTTTTATCCTTCTTTACCTCTTACACTCTCCATCCCTTTTCACACACTCCCCTTTTTCCTTTCACACTCTCCTTCTTTTTCTTTCATTGTCTCTCCCCTTTTTCAATTTACCCTTCATATTTTTCTTTCTTCCTTCCCTTACCCTTTCAAATTTTCTCCCTCCCTTCTTTCCCACTTCCTCGCAATCTCTCCTTCTCTTCCACTGCACCTCCTCCTCTCCCCTTCCCTTCAACTATTCCGCTCCCCTGTCCCCATCCCCTCTCCCCATCCCCATCCTCTCCTCATCCCCTCCAAGGGCCTCAACTATCAAAATGCCGCCCATCTTTCGTCCATCACCCACAGGGAGAATTTATGGGCCAAGTTTTAAGGGAGAGCCACCTAATTAACGCGCCCTTACTGGGGGATGCCACTGGATCGAGAGGAGAGGGAGTGAGAGGGAGTGGAGAGGGAGGAGACACGTGGAGGAGTGAGAGGAGTGCAGTAGTGGAACGGTGAAGTGGAGAGGTGGAAGGATGGAATGGTTGAGGGAGTGCAAGGGTGGAAGGCGTGGGCAGAGATGGAGAGAAGGAGGTATTGAGAGAGTGGAGGGGGGAGGTGGATGGGGTGGGGGGATGGAGGTAGAGGGGAGAATGGGAAATGGAAGAAGAGTGGGAGTAAGAAAGATAAATAGTGGGGAAGACAGAGGATGGAGAGAGAAGGGAGGAATGAAGGAAATATGGGAAGGAGAAAAGAAATGGAAAAGAAGGAAGGAAGGAAGGAAGGAAGAAAGGAGGGAGAAGGAAGGAAGGATGGAGGGAGTGAAAAAGACGAAAGGAAGGACGGAGAAGAGAGAAAGGAAAAAAAAAACATGAGAGGGTGTAGAAAGGGGGGGTGAAAAACCGAACAAAAGAGGGAGGATAAGATTAATGATGCGAAAGATGGAGAGAAAAAAAAAACGGAGAGGGAGGAAAGATGGCAGACAAAGAGAAAGAGAAGAAACTGAAAATAAGGGGTGGGGGATATTTGAGGAATGATTAAAAGGTGAAGGAAATAAGAACTCAAACTTTGGAAGGAGGAAGTGAAAAAAAAAAAAACTGAGGAGGGAGGAAAAAATGGGAGTGGAAAAACCAGAAAGGATGGTGGAGAGAAGGAGTTGTGGAGAGATGGAGAAAGTGAGGATGGAGGAAAGAAGAACGAAGACGGAGAAGCGATGGCAGAAAGAAATAGGAGGAGAAGAAATGGAAAATAAAAGATGTGAGAGGCAGCGGGAACGACGAAGTGAGGGAAGAGATAAAAACTGATGATTTCCTGCTGAGAGGTGGAAGGAATGAAGGAAGGAAAATGAAAGAGGTAAAGAGAAAGGAGGGAAGAGAAAAAATGGAGGGAGGATGGAAGCGTTAACTGGAAGGAAAGGATATGAGATGGAGGGAGAAAGGAAACATGGGGAGAAGAAAAATGGAAAGAGAGAAATGATGAGAAGACACAGAATGAGGAAAGACTAAGAATGACGTGTGGAAGCTATAGATGGAAAATTTAAATGCAGAAGTATATGAAACTGGAGTACTGGAGAAGACATGTGGGAGGAATGGAGGAAGGAGAAAGAATATAGGGATCAAGGAAGAGGATGAAAAAGGAAAGAAAACTGAAGTGAAGGAGGAAGAAGGATAGTGGGAAGAAAGGAAGGACTGAACAAGGGAAAGAGAAGAAAACAGAAGATGAAAAGGAATTAGGAAAGGAATACAGGATATGGGCAAGAGAATACGAAGGAACAGAGGAAGAAAGGATGCAGGAATCGATGGACAGAGGAAGGAGGGGAAGAAGGAGTAAGGGACGGAGGGAAGGAAAAGGTGGAGTGAAGGATGGAGAGACGAGGCATGATTTGATATATGGTGGAAGAGGGAGGGAAGGACGGGAATGGAGAGGGAGGATGAAGGAGAACGGGATTGAAGTGATGACGGTGAAACGAATGAAAGGAGGGAAGGAGAAAAAGTTGGCGTGCGGAGAGAGATTGGACGGAAGAATCCGAGGTGAGGTGAAATACACGATAAATCAAACAGAAAATGGAGGGAGAGGAGATTTTATGAGAAAACCAGTAAATAAATAACTGAACTAGAAAGCGCGCGGAGAGTGCATACCTCCGCCAATGCCACTGCCATTAAAAAGGATCCGAATCCGGATCCGTGGAGATACTGTATGGAACACACAGGATCCGGATCCGTCCCCAAACTGAAACAAATTGTTCCTTGACCCCTGGCCCACTCCTCCACAACATTTTATTGAAACTCATTAAGAACTTTTGGAGATATTGTACGGGATGCAAAGGATACGGATTCGTATCAGCCCCCAAATTTAATCAATTTTTTCTTGGCCCATGGCCCACCCTTCCACAAAATTTCACTGAAATTTTTTGAGAACTTTTGGAGATATCGTGTGGATAAACAGACAAACATAGGTGATAACCTCCTTCAGCTTCGTTGGCGGAGGTAAGAACTACATAAATAACTAATAAATAATGATGAATTAACACTCCTATGACTCACTCCCAGTTTAATAAGTCCTCTATCGTTAGCTTGAAAATAATAAAATTAATCTGATCATAAAGACTTCGTGGAAAGGGGAAAAGAGGAGGACAGAGGAAGGAAGTATTTGCAGGAAAGGAAGGCAAGAAAAATTAGGAGCAGGAGAGGAGGGAAGGAAGAAAGGGAGGACGGAAGAAGGGAGGGAAGAAAAGGAGGAAGGAAGGAGGGAAGGAGAATTAATAAATTGAGTGGATGGAAGAGAGAGGAAGTATGGCATGGGATGGGCGAAGCAGGAGGGGATGAAGACAGGCTGGAAAAATTAAAGAAATGGACACACAAGAAAAATAAAAAGCGAAAAGAGCCAACGAAAGAATAAAGGAAGCGAAGAGAGAGAAAAAAAACGAAACATAAAGAAACAGCTATAAAAATAAAGATAAAACGAGAGAGAGAGAGAGAGAGAGAGAGAGTGTGTGTGTGTGTGTGTGTGTGTGTGAGACTGATGTGATCGCTAATGTACGTAAACGAGTGTGTGTGTGTGTGTGTGTGTGTGTGTGTGTGTGTGTGTGTGTGTGTGTGTGTGTGTGTGTGTGTGTGTGTGTGTGTGTGTGTGTGTGAGAGAGAGCCTATGTGTGCGTGTGTCGTGAGAGGGTATGTGTTTCCGAATGAGTGAGTGTGTATGTTTATGAGAGCGTGTGCGTGCGTGCGTGTGAGTGAGTGAGTGTGTGCGAGGGTGCGTGGGCTAATGAAGTGAATTAATAAGAGGGTGAATTAGGAGAGAGTGGCTGGGTGGTGAGCATGCCAGTGACAGGCTGTGGTGGAGAGGACGCAAGCCTTCTCCACCACCACCACCACCACCACACTTTCCACCATCACCATACACCACTCACTCCACCACTAACACTCTCCAACAAACTACATAACCATCCTCCAACAATTTAATCCCTCTCCATCGTCAAAATCCACCAATCCACTCCCTCCATCACCATACTCCATCACACTCCACTATCACTCCACTCCCTCCACCACCACAAAGCCTCCACCGTCACAGTCCACTCCCTCCACCATCACATTCCTCCACCTGACTCCCAGCACCAACACACTCCACCACTCCACTCCCATTCCGTCACTCCCCATCATTCCACTCGCTCTAAGACCACACTCCATCACTTCATACTCAACTCCCTCCATCACTACATTCCATCACTCCAGTCCCTCTCCACCATCATTACACCATACTCCACCACTCCCTCTCTCTCTCTCTCTCTCTCTCTCTATTCGTCCCCCAGATGCTCAGATACAACTCCCTAGTCTTTCATTTTCCTCCATTCCCTCCTTTCATCCTTCCCTCTCTATTTCATTCGCCTTCAGATTTCTCCATTCAGCTTCCCCCTTTCAATTGCTACCCTCATCCATCTCTTTTCGTCCCTCCCCCCCCCTCTCTCTCTCTCTCTCTCTCTCTCTCTCTCGTATCACTTTTCCTCGACTCTTAAGCGTTGTGTAAACAGGGCAACCAGATTTTTTTTTTTAATATCCATCCCGAATTTTTCTCCGTCGTCCCCAATTCTTCCCTTCGGTTTTAATCTTCTCTTTCTCAGTTTTTCGATTTGTCTCGCTCACATTTTCTTTTCATTAGAGTTTTGAAATTCCCATCTGTGCTTCTGTTTCTCTTCCGCAATCTGTTTTCGCTTTTTATATATATATATATTTTTTTACGACTGTTACATTCCCACCTTCCGTTTTCCATATATCCATTTTCTTTCTTCTGGTTCCTCTTCCACCGTGTTTTTAAGTTCTTCTCTCTCTCTCTCTCTCTCTCTCTCTTTAAGGGGCGAGAGTGGTAGTAGAAATAGAGCGACAGGGACTAAAAAAAAAAAAGAATTACAAAGAATTGGTGAAAATATAGAGGTTGTAAAGACGGGAAAGGAAAAATAAACCATGGGAGAACGAGAGAGAGAGAGAGAGAGAGAGAGAGAGAGAGAGAGAGAGACAGACAGACAGACAGACAGAGACAGAGAGAGAGAGAGAGAGAGAGAGAGAGAGAGAGAGGGTGGGAAGAAGAAGAAGAAGAAGAAGATGATGATGATGATAATGAAAAAGAAGAAGAAGAATGGAGAGGGAGGAGGAGAAGCGAGGTAGGACAGAAACGAGAGGAACGAAACAAGGGGGAAAGGAGAAAGAGGGAAAGGTAAGAAGGAGAGGGAGGGAAGAGAAGGAAGGGGAGCAAGCGGAGAGAAGGAGGGAGCAGGGAGAATGGAAGGAGACAGAAAAGACATAAGAGGATAAGGAGGAGAGTAGCAGAGAGAGAAAAGGAAAGAGAGGAGTATAAGAGACAGAGGGAAGAAAAAAGATAGGAAGTGAGAGTAAGAGGACAAGAAAGGGACAGGACTGAAACAGGCGGGTGGAGAGAGAGGAGGAAGTGAGAAAAGAGAGGGGAAGGGGATATGGAAGATGGAAAAGAGTGGAAGGAAAAAGAGAGAGTGGTGAGTGGAGATGAGAGGGATATGGTGAAAGTGAAGGGAAAGGGGGAGACGGTAGAAGGAAGGGGGGAGGTGACGGATGGAAGAGGGAAGGGATGGAAGTGAAGGGGGTGGAGGGGATGGGGATGGGGGATGAAAGTAAGCACAAGACGAGGCGGGAGGTGGAAGAGGCGAGAGGGAGGGAAAGGCAGGATTGAGAAAAACGAAGAGTTAGGAGAAGCAGGGTAAAAGAAAGGGAAATTTGTGTGAGCAGGGAAAGAAATAGAAAACAAGATAGGTAGAAAACAAGCCACAGTTGGGCAAAGGATACCCCTCCATTTCTCAGTCGAACAATGATGAATCGCGTACACAGTTTTTTGAAAAGTCTGCTGGGCCCCGTAGACAATATCACTGGGTTTCCAAAATCACTGTTCACTGTCTGGGTATTTATCGTAATGAAGTGTATCGTTAAATATGTCCGCGACTGTACATGATGGCCACTACTTAAAAAAAAAAAAAATAATAGATTCTCGACCGTAAATGCCCACTAGAGGAGTCTGATATCTAGGTACCATATCGTTGCACCACTTACTTAGCGATTTATTTTGCCTATTACATCCTCTTGGTCATTAATAAGGCAAGGGTAGCGATACTTAATAAAAACAAAATAACATACGGGCATGTCATTGTGTAACACGAAAAATAAATAGCCAAGGGAAAGATGCTACGGAATTTATGCAACCTGAAACACCACTACAGGACCAGGTGGGCTGAAATTAAAGCCCTGAAGTACAGTTTTGGATCAGCACTGAAGCGAAAAAAAAAATGAGCTTCTGTTCAACTAGGAATAAATCGGTAAGGAAGATGTGTTTGGGAGCTTCCTGAATCCTTAGGCTGTAAAATACCTAACGTGCATTATACTTCGACTAAGAATAAACGAAATTATTATGCACAAGAGAGAGAGAGAGAGAGAGAGAGAGAGAGAGAGAGAGAGAGAGAGAATCAGTGACGGTATACACAGAGGTACGTGGCAAAAAAAGCAGGTTAATAATTTTTGTTTATTTAATCCCAAAGGACCAGCACAGTACATAAATTTTCAGGCAACAGGTAGGTTTAACACATAATATATTCACTGAACTGCATTAATTATTTTAAAAAAAAATGCTGCTACTACTACTACTACTACTACTACTGCTGCTACTACAACTACCACCACCACAAATAATAATAATAATAATAATAATAATAATAATTTTAATAATAATAATAATAATAATGATTTTAATAATAATAATAATAATAATAATTTTAATAATAATAATAATAATAATGATTTTAATAATAATAATAATAATAATAAATGCCCATATCTACTGGGAATTTAGGTTAAGAAGGAAAATCATTATCACTGCTCTTGAGTGGCTAATATTTTCTATCTACTAATATCTACGTTTCTTATCTACTCCTGCAGGGATCATTCTTCTGTCTATAAGTATCTACGTTTTTATCTATCTTATGTTAATAGATAAAGCAGAATAAAATCGTCAGAAGTTGGTATGGGTTAATGAGAATACATGTAATCGTAGAGAAGGGTCTGACAGATTCCTGAAGGAGGTGGTGATACAAAGGTGCACATGTGGCTGAAAACACACACACACACACACACACACACACACACACAGGCGACGCTCGGGTCCTGACAATAGCTCTCTGATTTTTGCTGCAACAGACGAGCTAAAAATGGAGAAGAGGTACACGAAACAATGGAAAAAAAAAAAAAAAAAAAAAAAAAAAAAAAAAAAAAAGAGAATTGTTGGGTGAGAAAAGGGGAAGGAAGAAGATATTTGCGTGGGAGTGGGAAGTAAAAAAAAAAAAAGAAGAAATAGGTGAAAAAAAGGGGAGTAGGAAGTAAAAAGAAAAAAGAATTGAAAAGAGAAAAATGTGAAAAAGAGGAGGACGTATGTGAAAAAGGGAGAGGGAGAAATGTTACGAGGAGAGAGAAAGAAATTGATTTAAAAGAGATAAAAAGAGTAAGTAAAGAGAGGATGGGAGAAAGAGGAGGTAAAAACTATAAATGATGAGAGGAGAGTAAGATAAAGAAGAGGAAGGCAGGACTAGAATTAAGAGGGAAAAAAACTTCAGTGTAATGGAATGGGAGGGAAAGAACGTGAACAGTGTGGAGAGGAGGAAAAAGATATATGAGAAAGAGAAGCCTAGGAGGGAAAATTATGTTAGAAAAAAAGGGAAGGGAAAAAGAGAAGGGCAAGGTGAAAGGAAAATCAAGAGTCTAATGGGGAAAATGAGGAAATAAGAAGCGGATAATATGGATATAATTTACACTGGGAAAAAAAGGAAAGAAAAGCAAACAAGAAATTAGAGAAAAGACAATAAAAGAAAAAGGACAAAAAATAAAATGTCAAGAAATGAAAAAACGAACATAGAAACAAGACGAAAATGAATAAGAAAAGACATTACTGAAAATCTCTGGAGTCAAGGGAATAACACACAAGGGTATTCCCCCCACTTCCTATTCTGCCTGTCTGTCCGTCTGTTTCTCCCTCCCCCTGTCTATCTGTCTGTCTATCTGTCTCCACCCCTTGTCTATCTGCCTGTCTCCACCACCTGTCTGTCTGTCTATCTCCACCCCCTGTCTGTCTGTCTGTCTGTCTATTTGGCCCCAGTACCTGTCTACTTATCTTCCATACACCCCTCTTGTACTCCCTCTCCTGTCTATGCCTCTTAATATTCCCCCCTCCCTTTCTCTCTCTCTCTCTCTGGTCCATTCCCTGAGTTCACCTCGCTGGCTGAAAATTGGTGTTGGGTGGCCTGGCATCGTTTGTCTTCCTCACACAATATATTTTCTTATCCCCTTACCCACTCCTGTCCTTCCCCCCCACCCCTTCCCTCCCTCGCTCTCCTCCTCCCTCCCTTCCCTCCACTTCCTTCCTTGCCTCTTCACGCTTGTCTCTCCTCACTCTCCCTCCTTCCTGTCCTTGCATTTCTTCTTCCTCCTTTTATTCTTTCAGACTCTCTTTTCTTTCCTTCATTCTTTCCCTTTTCACCCTCGTCTTCTCCTCACAGCTTTCCTCTCTTCCCTCCTGCCTTTCTTCCTGTCCTTTCCTCCCCTCTCGCCTCCCCATCGTGTCCTTTCTTCCCTTCTTTCGTATCTTCTCTTCCTTCTTTTATCTCCTTTCCCCATTCCTTCACTCCTTTCTCTCGTCCTTTCCCCTCTTCTTCGTCCTTCTCACCCCCCTTTTTCATCTCCTTTCTCTCCGTTCACTTCTGCTTTCTTCCTTTCTTCCCATCTTTCCTCTCTTTCCCTCTTCCTTCTAGTTTTTCTTCCTTCTTTCCCCTTTTCAGAATCCCTACCCTCCCTATGTTAATCCTTCTCCTCCTTTCTTTACTAAGTATATCCTGACCAATAAAACAGCCTCGAGAAAACCATTATTGCAGGTGTGTTACTGTTTGCTATCCTCTGCGCTCTTTGTTATTTCTTTGTAATTCCTTCCTCCCTTCCTTATCTTCCTTCCTCCCTTATTTCCCTTACTCTGTCTCTATCTTTTCTCCTTTGTTCTTTCCTCTCCCTTCTTGTGTTCCTACCTCATCTTTTCCTCTCCCTTTTTCACCTCCATTTTCTCCTTCATTTCCTTCCTTTTCCTCTCTCGTTCCTCTTTCTCACCCTTTCCTTCTCTTCTTTATCCTACGCCACTTGTGTCTTTACTTTTTTCTTGCCTTCCCCGTATCAAACGCTTTCCTCTTCCTCTTCCTTTTCCTCCTCCTCCTCCTCCTCCTCCTCTTTCATATGACTTTTTCTCTCTTCCTTTCCTACGTCACGTCCTCCTTCGTCTTCCTCCCCACCTCATTCATTCTTCTCATTTCTTTTCTTCCCTCGTTCATCCCACTCACGTCTTCCTGCTCCATTTATCTTTCCTCTTCCTCTCTCTCTCTCTCTCTCTCTCTCTCTCTCTCTCTCTCCATATCGATTTTTATCATCCACTTCCACTCACCCTCACTCTCCCACCTTCCTCTCATCTTTCCTTATTCCTCCTTCTTTCTCACGTTTTCCTTCCTCATCTTTCAAAGCTCTCTCATTCTCACTCGCTTCTTAGATATTCACCTCATCTCTCTCTCTCTCTCTCTCTCTCTCTCTCTTTCCTTTCATATTTCTCTCTCGTCATTCTTCTCTATCTATTCCCATCTTTTTCTTTTAATTTTCCCTCTACCTCACCCCCTTTTCACATCCAGATCTCTCTCTCTCTCTTACATCTTGTTTTCTCACTTTTCCCTCTTTCTCACTCCCTTTTTCCACCCACAGTCCTCTCTCGACATCCTTCCCTCTTTTACCTATCATCATTCCTCACTTATCCCTCCCCCCACTCAATTTTTTATCCATTTTTCTACCTCCATATCCAACTCTCTTTTTCTTCCCTTAAAGCTTTACGGTACTAATTACCCCACAGGAACGTTGTCTGTATATCTTTATTATCGCTCAATCTTCTTTTATGAGATATTTGATGAGGTAAATGACTCTCTCTCTCTCTCTCTCTCTCTCTCTCTCTCTCTCTCTCTCTCTCTCTCTCTCTCTCTCTCTCCCTCTCTCTCTCTATCAATCCATCTATCCATCAACTTCTTCACCCTATGTCTTTCCCCTTCCCTTCATCCAATTTGATTTACTCCACTGTCATGTCTCCCTGTGCCTTCCTTCATATCGATCCATCCACCAATCCACTGCCACTCCATTCCTAATTTTTCCATCCATTCAATCTTATGTCGGTCCATATTCCCAGCCTCCACTTCACACTCTATCCATCAATCCACTCTTCCCTCACTCCACATTCCTAGTTTCCATCCATCCATCCATACTTCCTTCCTTCCTTCCTGTCTCTCTTCTGTCCTTCATTCACTCCACACTGCCAGCTTCCTTCCATTCATCTATCCACCCATCCATCCGTGTAATTATTCCATTTCCTCTCACTTCATGTTTCCCCCTCCCTCCCTGCCTCTGAAAATCCATCCATATATCCATTCTTCCCTCAATCTATTCTCCCAGCTTCCAACTTCCGTCCATGCATCTATCCATTCTTCTCTTAATCACAGCTTTCATCCATCAATCCGTCAGTTAGTTCATCCAATTATTTCTCTCTTAATCCATCCATCCGTCAATCAGTCCATCCATATCTTACATCCATCCCTGCCTTACTCAATCCTTTCTCTCATTACTCCATCCATCCATCCATCCATCCATGCAGTCTCTTCTCTGTCCATCACCCCTACGTCACCTCATCACTATCCATCCATACATCTAGTTAAAAAATATAACTAAAGACAAAATAAGGAAAAAAAAAAACTGCCTTTCAAGAAAATAAACTTAATTCGAATGGGAAAAGAGAAGAGGAAAAAAAAAGAAAAAAGAAAGTGCAGCTCCCAAAAGTAAAGAAATATAGAGAAAAATCAAAACAAATTAATAAAAAGGAAAAAATATATATAAAAATACACATGATACTCAAAGAAAACGGATGCACCAAACCAACATCAAAGCTGGATAAAACACACACACACACACACACACACACACACACACACACACACACACACACACAAACGCCGATCAAAATATAACACGCACTCTCACTTCGCGAGCGTAAAGAATGTGTTTATGCTCTAGTGAGGTGTGTGTGTGTGTGTGTGTGTGTGTGTGTGTGTGTGTGTGTGTGTGTGTGTGTGTGTGTGTGTGTGTGTGTGTGTGTGTGTGTGTGTGTGTGTGTGTGTGTGTGTGTGTGTGTGTGTGTGTGTGTGTGTGTGTTAATTAGGCGGGGTGTCAACAGGGGCACACTTAAAGGCAGATTTACGATGCCCAAGGAGACGACGCTCACAATAACAACACCTACACTCCATCCTTATCTCCCTGGCTCACTCTCTCACTTTCACTACCTCACTAGCTCATTAACTCTCTCTCTCTCTCTCTCATCCTCTTCCTTGCTCACTCACCTTTTCTATCAATTAATCTCTCTCCTATCCCTCCCGTATTTCGTCGTCCTCTCTCACTCTCTCTCTCTCTCTCTCTCTCTCTCTCACGTGACTGGAGTGCGATGCGGTGGATCTGAGTGGATCTGTGGAGGTGGGTGTCAGTGGAGAGAGGCTGAAAGTGGAGACTGACAGAGTTGCTTCGGATTGCTTGGGACTGAGATGAAGGGAAAAGCAAGAGGCAAAAGTTGTGTGTGTGTGTGTGTGTGTGTGTGTGTGTGTGTGTGTGTGTGTGTGTGTGTGTGTGTGTGTGTGTGAGAGAGAGAGAGAGAGAGAGAGAGAGAAAGAGAGAGAGAGAGAGAGGAAATAGTAGATGGAAAAGGTGCGTGTATCACTTCCATCAATTAGCCGGATCCCTCTTACCCTACCCTACCTCACTCCCACCCTACCCTACCCTACCCAGCCCTATCCCCTGTCACAGCAGTCAAGCTTATCACTTACCCTGCCACCCTCACTCAGCTCAGCCAGGCAGGGGGGATAGGGGTTGGTGGAGGGGAAGGGTGGGGTTGGCAGGGGATGGTGTTGGCTGGAGAGGATTGTGGTGGAAATGTTGGAAATGTTGCACGGGACTGAAAGGGTTGGCAGTCTTAGGCAGGGTCTGTACAGGATTTGGCAGGGTTGGTAGGAGGTGGGTAGAGTTGGTAGGGGTTGGAAGAGGGTGGGTGGGGTTTGCAGGGGTTGGTAGAGGGTGGGAGGGGTTTGCAGGGGTTGGTATAGGCGTGGGTGGGGTTGGCAGAGGTGGGTGGAGATAAGTGGGGTTGGCAGAGGATTGGTATGAGATAAGTAGGGTTGGCAGAGGGGTTGGTAAGGATGAGTGGGAGTTAGACACACACACACACACACACACACACACACACACACACACACACATACACATACACACAGTTGACCTACCTCCCTTGCATCCGGACCTCATCAAAGCAGCCTGTAAACAAACAAACAAACACCCCCACCCAAACAACAAACACACAGCTTCAACAACATTCTCGATGGCCACCAAAGAAACAGAAAAGTGTCCCCTTAAAACGAAAACGGGTTAGAATTTTCATCATTTTCTTTACCTCTCCCCTCTCTTCATCTTTCTTTTTCTCTGCTTTTCACTCCATCTTTCTCACTCTCTTGCTCTCTTTACCTCTCTCCCTTTCTATCTCCCTTCGCCCTCTATATCCCTTTCTTCCTTCCTCTCCCTCGCTTCTCTATCCCTATTCTTCACCTTCTATCCCCGTCCCTCCACACTCTCTTCCTCTCCCTCTCACTCTGTATCTTCTTCCCTCTCTCCCTCCCTCTCCTCTTCCTCCTTCTCGCCTCCCCCCTCCCATATCCCTTTCTACCCCCACTCTTCCTCTCGCTCCTTCGCTTCCTCCATCCCTCTCCTCTCCCTACCCTCACAAAAATAACAAGAAGAATTAACTTAGTGGGGGAAACAATCTTATTTAGACACGACCTACTTTTCTCTACCCCAGCCACCCCCCTCCCGCCCCCAGCTCTTAACCCCTTCAGTCCCACGACGCATTTTGTACTTTATTCTTACTATCTCCAGACGATTTATTCTGGGACAAAAATTTCGAGACAGAGCATTTAAATAAAGCCTCCATTACTTCCGTCTGTACCAGGAGCTCTCTGAAACCTATAGCACTTTCACCATAACTTGGGCCAGATTTCCGTCCCGGTGTACCTTATTTCACGTGGGACAAGCCAAGAATGTGACAATACTAGATTTCCATATACTTTCCACAAGACTTCGTAACTATCACCATATTCTAAATGTTCATCTATTGTTACGACGCAGCATTCACGATGGAGAGAGGGTAATTTTAGGCCAAGTCTGAGTAAAAAAATAAAAAGTATACAAACCTAAGAGCAGCAAAAAGAATCTGCAAACAGACGTTCTCGGAGTGAAAGGGTTACGTACACTATCCCCCCCTACCTATTCAGCCAAGTAACCACAGCCCCCCCTCCAACCACAACCCCACTTCCTCCCCTTCTCATCACAAACTCCCCCACTACTCCTCCTATCCTCAAACCAACTATCCACTATCCTCTTCCCTTCACCCCTTCAAAACAATGACGTGGTATCTTTGTTTTTCTTTTTTTTTCTTCTTTAATCTCAAGGTTATATTATTCAACTCTGGAGGCCTCGCTCGTAGTGAAAGGGTAAATGAAGACTATATTTAACCCCTTCAGATCGAGAACTGTCCCTAAAGCCGAAAAAAAATAATGAAAGTAGCAGGAGAAAAAAACAGTCCTCTACTCGAAAAAGGTGAACATATTTTTCCCACAAAAAAAAAAAAAAAAAAAAAAAAATCCTTTCAACCCATCCCTACCCCATTTCCTTCACATCCACATTCATTCACCAATCTAACTTATCCTAACACAGCCTAGCATAGCCCTGCCTAGCTCACCTATAGCAATCTCATCGCATCAAACTCACCTTCTACCACAAGCTTACTTCCTCACCCACAAACCTACCCATTCTCCCCAATCCATCCCCACCCCAGCCATCTTCCCTTACCCATCCCCACCCCACCCATCTTCCCTAACCCATCCCCATTCCCGCCCAATCTCCCCCAAATCTTCCCCACCTCCACCCAACGTTCCCAACAATATCCCCAACCCACCTAATCTCCCCCAACAACTCCCCACCCCACCCAATCTCCCCAAACTTTCACAGCCCCCACTCATTCTCCCAACCTTTCCCCACCCCACGAAATCTCCCCATAACTTTCCCCACCCCTACCTACATCCCAAACCTATCCCCACCCCCACCCACTCCCCAAACCCTATCTCCACCCTACCTATTTCCCCCACTCCAATCCCCACCCCACCCCACCCATTCTCCCCAAACCTTTCCCCACCCCATCCAATACCCCCAAACCCCATTTTTACCCCCCCCCCAAAAAAAAAAGAAAAACAGAAATAGGACAAAAATAAAAACTATAATGGACTTTGGCCTCCACAAACGCACCGAATTTCCTTTCATCTCTGGCGGGACACGAACCGGGGGTCTCTGAGGGATGGACCAATGTGTGCGGGGGGGGAAGTGAAGGAGGGAAGGAGGGAGGGGAGGAAGTGAAGGAGGGAAGGAAGGAGGGTGGGATGGAAGGAGGGAGGGAAGAATGTCAAGGAAATAAGTCGGGGGAAGTCAAGGAAGGAACGAAGGAAGGAAGTAAAGGAGGGAAGGAAGTCAAGGAGAAAGGATATTAAGGAAGATGAGAAGTCAAGGAGGAAGGGAGGTCAAGGAGGAAGGAAGGTCAAGGAAGGAAGGAAGTCAAGAAAGGAATGATGTCAAGAAAGGAATGATGTCAAGGAAGGAAGGAGGTAAGGAGGGAAAAGTGAAAGAAGGAAAGGAAGGAGGAGGAAAGGAGGTGGGGAGGAAGAAATGACGAATGGAGGGAAAGAGGAAAACAGGTGAAGGAAGGAGGAACACAGGAAGGCAAAACAGACAAACAAAGGAATGATGCAGTGGCTGATTATAAAGTGAGGGAAGATACGAATGACGTGGGTATGTATGTAAGAGAGAGAAGGAAGGAAGGAAGAAAAAGAAAGGATGGATGGAAGGAAGGAAGGAAGGAAGGAAAACAGAAGGCAAGGAATAAGAAAGCAATAAAGTACATAAAGACGTAGCCAAAATGACGTTAGTAAAGGAGTGGGTGAAGGAAGCAATAAAGGAAGACGGAAGAGGAAAGAACGAATAATAAATGAAAAAAAAAGCAAGACTGGGAAGGAAGAAAATATAAGCAGGAAAGAAGATGACAAAAATTTAAACAAACGCGAAAAAAAAAGATGAAAAAATGTGGATAGTCGAAATAAAAGGAAGGAAATTTCATAGGAAGGGAAGAATGCAATCAAGAACGGAAAACGAAAGAAGAATTAACCCTTTCAGTACGGTAACTGTTTATTTTCTTATTTTTCATGCGATTTACAGATGATTTTATTTACCTGAGAGCCTTTTCGAGATGTAAGGATCAGGTAGAGTCTTAATTAGCCTCTCTATTACGAGAAATCTCACCTGTGTGGAGTAAAATCGTCTGGAGGTAACAGCGATGAGGTAAAGAAATAGAGAGAGAGAGAGAGAGAGAGAGAGAGATGAGGGGAAAGAATGAAGGAAAGCATGGATGTGTTGAAGGATGGAGGGAGGAAGGAAGGAGGGAAGTGGAAGGGAAAAAAGACGAAGAAGAGTAGCGGAAGGCCAAAAAGACAAATATAATGAAAAATGTATGAAAAAATAAAAAAAAGGGAATCCATGAACACGAAGCAAAATAAAAAATGAGCAATGAATATGAAATGAAGAACATGGAAAATGAAAAAGAAATGAAAACAGACTGCAAGGTAAGAAAAATATGAAGTGGATATGTACGCAGGTGAATGGCATAAAACACACACACACACACACACACACACACACAAAACGAAGCAAATACCTTGAAAGAAACATGAAGAGAACTGTGAGCTATCTTTCATTTGCTCGTTTCTCATTCCATTTTTATTTCTTTTCTCTCTCTTACTTCTCCCTCCGCAACCATTCAATCTTCCTCCTCCTCCTCCTCCTCTTCCTACTCTTCCTTCTCCTCCTCCTCCTCCTCTTAAATACTTGTACTTTCCTACTACCTTCCCTTACTCATTTCCTCTTTATTCTTCCCTTTTCATTCCTCGTCATTTTTCTCACGCTTCCCTTTTCTTTCCCTTTCTCTCTCTCCTTCTTTTTATTATATGATTTTCTTTACTAATTCATTCTCTCTGTTATTTCCTTTACTTTCTCGGTTCATATTTTTCGCTTCCCTTGCTACCCTCCCTTTATTTCTTCTTCTTCCTTCGGTGAGCTTCCTATCTTCCTCTTCCGCTCTTCTTCCTTCCTTTCTCTCTTCACTCTCCTTCCTCTCTCTTTCCGTCTTGCCTCTCCTTCACTCATCACTTCGTTTCTTTCACCACTCTTTTCTTGTTCTCTCTCTCTCTCTCTCTCTCTCTCTTCCATCCCTCCTGCTCCTCCTCCTCTCCCTCTCTTCTTCTCATTTCTATGGCATCTTCCGTCCTTTCTCCTCCAACTACTCTTCCTCCTCTCCTAATCTCCTTTTTCATCTCCATCTCCTCTCTCTCTCTCTCTCTCTCTCTCTCTCCCTCTTCATTCCTTTTACAGGCTGTTTTTCTCTCTTTCCACTCCATCTCACATCAATCTCTCTACTCTTTTTTCAATCATTCTCTCTCTATCTCTCTTTCGTGTTTTCTCCATCCTATCTCTAAATTTCTCCTTGCTCTTTTCCCAACATTCATTCCATCGTTTCTGTTCTCTCCATCATCTCTCTACATTCCTCTTTCCTTTCATTCCATCATTCTATCTCCATCTCTCCATTCCATTCTCTCCAATCTCTCTTCTCCCCTATTCTGTCAATCCCATGCTTCCCTCTGTACTCTCTTCATTCTATATATTATCTCTAGCTTGTATCTCTATTTCCTATCTCTAATTTCTATCTCCATCTCTCCCCAGTTATCGCTTCATCACCCCATCCCTTACACTCCTTTCCTCGTTCCTTTATTACGCTATTTCCTCTCTCAATAAACACTATTAAAAACTAAACAGAGACTTGGAGATAATTAGACAGTAACAGAGGCAAACAAAGACAATTACCTCCATCACTAATTAGCTCTTTCTTAACGATAAATGATAACTGATAAACAATGACCTTTAACTGGAGCGGGAAACAAGGTCATTCAAGGGGGAAGGAAGTCCGGCCATCATCATCATCATCATCATCATCTGGAAGGAAATATGTTCGATGTAAATGAAGATAGAATTATTTTCACTATCAGTTTTTATTAATTCATTTATTTTTTGTCATCATTATTATGATTTTATTTAACTTAGGACGTGTCTCTTGTAGTGAAGGGGTTAATGAAGGCAATGAGAGAGAGAGAGAGAGAGAGAGAGAGAGAGAGAGAGAGAGAGAGAGGATGTGACTTGCTAGCGTACTTGTCTCTCGATACTTAAGCCTCACATCAAGGGTTCAAAATTCAAACATGGCAAGCATTAAAGTGAATACGGATACTATGTCCTTTCACAGATTTGCACATGTTAGTTCCACGTCGGTTTCATCAAAGGCGCACACACACACACACACACACACACACACACACACACACACACACACACACACACACACACACACACACACTGACTCTCGCATGCATCGCACTCCCTTCAGACATCACTTCCTCATGCATACTGTGAACGTTGTATATAAATAAACACACACACACACACACACACACACACACACACACACACACACACACACACACAGCATATACACCCCTAGCTCGCTCATGATTCGGAAGACGCCCCGGAGTGAGA
>NC_136967.1:60033389-60075889 GCF_032717465.1 Coenobita brevimanus | reverse complement strand
TCAGTCAAAGGTAACGGTCACAGGACAAGATCAAATTTCTACCCGCATGTCTGTTAACAAGATAACTTCAACAATTTTTATCCTATTTTTACCAAACTTGGTGGAAATGTTCAAGGTCAGCCAAGGAGTATACTGATAATTTTTTGGAACAATAGGTCAAAAGTCAAGGTCACAGGGCAAGGTTAACTCAAACGACTTTGCTCTTACTTGACCTAAAGTTAGTGGAAGGGTTAAGGGTTAAGCAAGAATGAAGTAATTTGATTCTGAGAGTACTGTGTCGAAGGTTAAGGTAACTGTCATATATTCGGCACTTAAATCGGTTGGTGTTTCTCTCTCTCTCTCTCTCTCTCTCTCTCTCTCTCTCTCTCTCTCTCTCTGTTCTTATTTCATTCATACAAACTTTCTCACACACAACTCTCTCATCCTTCCCTCTGTTCTTATTTCATTCACACAAACTTTCTCACACATCTCTCTCTCTCTCTCTCTCTCTGACCCGCAATACCCCTGAATTAATACCAGATCGTACAAACTCGGGGAGGAAGAAGGCTTTTTTTTTATCACAGGACGCACAAGTTTCCCCTCACATGATTAAATTTATGCAGATCAAGACCGTCCTGGGTGACACAAGGCCGAGTCAGGACGAAGGTACATTAAGCATATTAACAGAGTGCAAATTCCAATACGCACACACGCACACGCATTTACTTACACACACACACACACACACACACACACACACACACACACACACACACACACCTGATATAAACAAACATACATATACACATGGTCCCCCACTAATACACACGCAGATGGATTTACACAAGCACACACACATATGCAGATCTATGCAAACAAGCGTGCATATATACATGGATGCACAATACATATGCACACACATTTAAGCGAGGGAAAATACATACATACATACGAACATACATACATACACACACACACTGAACACATACGTACACACAAACATACATAAAACACATACAAGAACGATACATATACACATTAACACAAGCATAAATACACGTTATACTCACACACAGGCACGCTCTCTCTCTCTCTCTCTCTCTCTCTCTCTCTCTCTCTCTCTCTCTCTCTCTCTCTCTCTCTCTCGCAAATGATGACTAAGCCCGTGGGAAATGCAGCGAAATCTAAGTAATTTTTTAATGCCGAAATACTCTTACTTAGGGAATTAACCACGTCAGGCAGGGGATGGATAGATAGACAGATAGAAAAAGACATAAATAAGATAGATACATGATTAGTTAGATATACTGATAGACAGGCAGATAGAAAAAGATACAGATAAAGATAGATACATACATTGGTAGGTGGAGAAATACAGAGAGAGTATATTTTAATTTCTGCTCTCTACGTACGATTTTTTTTCTCTTTATGGGATATTTTTTAAGCTGATGGAATTAAATACAGACTTTAATAAGCCTTTAGTACGAGAGTGTTTCTGTATGCTGAAGAAAATCGTCTGGAGGAAGCATGAATACACTACTGTGGGTTAAGGAAGTCCCCTAACACCTCTTCCTATGCGATTTATTTTGCTCGTTCCACCTTGCAGTCCTCTTCCGTATTACATAAATTCTTCCACCATCGCCACACTCTGCATCAACAACGCAGAAGAGTATATCGACCACCCATATCCCCCAAAATAAACCGCTTAGGAAGAGGTGTTAGGGTGCCTCCTTACCTGAAGACAATACACGCCTACAGATCATTTTCCATTCCAGGTGAATTAAACATATCAGAAATGGAAAGGCAATTTTGATCAGAGAGCGCTATATTGACTTACTGAAAATTCTTAGGTGAAATATTAATGAGCTGACTGAGTACACGCGAGTCATTTTCCTGTCCAAGAGAATTTTACGAACTTGGCTAATTAGTCCCATTTGAAAGGGTAATTATATTCTGGCAGTAACAACAAGCGTGTCATTGATTTTCCAATATCCGTATGCAAAATAGTAATGCCTGAAACTAGAAAATGTATAAACTAATGGAAGATTAACGAAGAGAGAGAAAAAAAAGTTGGTACACTGAGGAAATTAATGAATAACGGCGTTGCGGAAATGGAGAGAGAGAGAGAGAGAGAGAGAGAGAGAGAGAGAGAGAGAGAGAGAGAGAGAGAGAGGAAAGAAATCGCTAAGGCTACTAAAAATTTTGACTTCTGTATATTCATCAATTTGGAAATGAGCATAAAATGGAAAGCACACGTACGGATGATAAATAAATCCTATCAAAGTCGTGTATATTTATTTCATTTAATCCCAGCCTAATTAATCCAGCCGAGAGTCAGCCTTAGATGCCGAGAGTTTTAATACTATGTTAAATATCTTACACGTTTTTCCTATTATTTTAGTTCAGTTAACATTAAGTGATTTCATTCCTCTAGGACTGAGTTGTAGAAGTCTGAGTATTAGGGCATATCCAACAAAAACAAAAGAAAAACAATGCATACCAAAACAGGGAGCTAAAATATAAACAGATCAACAAATAAAAACACCAGCCGTACGCAGTGTGTATGAGAAAAAAAAATGGTGAAAAATGGGGTACAAAATAAAAAAAAATCAAGATATTGCTCAAATGGAATAAATTCATTTCTCACGTCAACTATTCTCATATGAAAAAAGAAAGAATCGCTTATATTTTTTGAACTATTATATGTAGGTAAAAAAAATAAGCTTGGGAGGAAAATCTTAATAACAATAAATAAATAAATACCTATATCTATTTAAATCTACCTATATCTATCCATCTATCTATCTATCTATTTGTCTGTCTAAGGAAATCAAACACATTTAGTGATCATGTAGTGAGCTTGATTAATGATGACAGAAATAAATCATAGCAGAACTGGCTTTAAGAAAATCACCTCTATCTCGCCTTCATCTCCACCATCACGCTGCCCGCCCTCCAACTCACACCACTTTCATCCATATACCTCATCACCCAACTCCCCACGTAAGTACTGATAATAATTTGCACTTTAAAGGTTAATGGATAATCATCGTAATCATGGTCATCATTAATATCATCGTTATTTACGTGGCTTTATGCTGAAGTTCAGGTGTGTGTGTGTGTGTGTGTGTGTGTGTGTGTGTGTGTGTGTGTGTGTGTGTGTGTGTGTGTGTGTGTGTGTGTGTGTGTGTGTGCGCGCGCGCGTGCGTGTGCGCGTGCGTGCGTGCGTGCGTGCGTGCGTGCGTGCGTGTGTGTGTGTGTGTGTGTGTGTGTGTGTGTGTTACAATCCTCACAGATGCAATAAAATGAACACACAGAACAATCAACAGCAATCAATAGCAAAACAACACATCCAACAACAACAATCAACTAAAACAGCAGGAAAATCAAACAACAACAACAGCAACAACTCAATACAGAAACAACCACAACCTCCCCCCCCAAAAAAAAAAAAAAAAAAAATAATATAAAGCCAAAACGACTCTGAACACTTTATATATATTATTTTTCCTGCTTTAGATGTAAACACTGCAGGAGAAAATTTGCAATAAAAACATAGACATATTAACTTTTTTTTCCCCCCCCGATCTGACATCATTACATATACTGCGAAATTTTACAGTCGTATCTCTAACAATTTTTCCCCTGCATTTAGTCTTATAAGATTTAACAGTGTGTAGAAGTTGTATTTACGTGAACAGTACACTATGTATATATGTTACTATTTATGTGTGTATGTATGTCCCTACGTGTCAAGTGGGGTTGGTGGAGGGTTGGTGCCCCTCCCTGTAAAACAATTAACTCTGAGCCCTTGACCACCCCGTTTGGGATACATGGCGTCTGGCAATGGATGGATGGATGGATGGATGTATTCTGTTTATGTATGTAGGTATATATTTATGCATGATGTATGTTTATGTACAGTATGTATGTATTTATGTGTGTATGTGTTTATGTATGTATATATTTATGTATGCTGTACCATTAGTGTTAAGTCGGCGATGTAAAGAAAATGAGAATATGAAACGAAAATGCCCCAGGAAATATTTCAAGACTGTAGCATTACAACCTGCCAAGAGACGCACATGTTGATCACAATTTTTGCTACTTAGGGGGACGGTGGAGAATAGAGGCGGAGACAAGGAAGAAGGAGGAAAAAGAGGGAGGGCGGAAGTGCTGGGAGAGAGGAAGTGCGGAGAGAAGTAGCGTCCTTTTCCAGTCTCTCTCCCAACCTGACTCGGGCGGGTGGGGTATATCTGGGAAGGATAATGTTATTGATGGATATATAACTACTGGGTAAGCTAGAGACCATGTTTATTTATTGAGATGGTTGTACTGAATTCTACGAGAGGTGTGAGAGGCGGGATTGAGAAAGCTAATGTCCTCTCTCTCCCTCTTCTAATTCAACCTCTTTTAGGCCCGAGGCGTGCATGAATGTTGGAGCTTTTAGAAACGATACGATTTGATGATGTTCAATTTTGTGAAAGCTAGCTTTCATCAAAATCCGCAAGTCGAAATTTATTCATAATTCTGAACTTTTTACCACAACGATTGATCTTAAAAAATACGATAAACATTTTGGTCGAGAATAAAGAATTTTGTTTAATATTCCATCTTTATTAATTATACCTCGTTGAACCTCACTGCAGTAAGAGAAATAAAAATGAATGTATTGGTCACAGTAGGACAAACACGAGCAAGCGAAGGGGCAGTCTCAGTGGGAAAAGGAGGGTGAGAAACTGAAAACAAGAAGAGAGAGAGGTAGGAGAGGAGGAGAGCCTAAGGTTGAAATAGGATGAGGGGCGACGGAGCGTGATGCTGCTGCTAGATCGGCTTATATGCAACAACAGTCAACATTTGCAACACCAGTCCACATTTGCAACAGCAGTCAGCATCGTGAAATACCAGGCAACAGTCATGCAACACCAGTCAGTATCATGCAACACCAATCAGTATCATGCAACACAAGGCAATTCATACTAAACAAGTCAGTTTTATGAAGCCAATCAATCATGAAACATCTATCATCAACCATGCAACACCAGTCAAGTGATGCAACACCAGTCATCAACCATGCAACACCAGTGAAGTGATGCAAAGCCAGTCATCAACCATGCAACACCAGGGATGCAAGGACAACAATGGCAAAGGAATGAACGAGAGAAAAGAGAAAGTGGGTGTGTCTGAGAGACAGGATTTATATACTGAGAGAGAGATACATAGAGTTACATAGATACAAAGACCACACAGACCTTACGGTCCCTACGAGGTGGTCCGGCCTTAATCCTAATATAGTGCATAGGATAGAGAGAGAGAGAGAGAGAGAGAGAGAGAGAGAGAGAGAGAGAGAGAGAATGATATGACAGAAAGGATCGGCAAACGGAAGAAATGAGACAAAGCAAAAAACTATATATTGTTACAAAGACTAAACTAAAGACTAAATGATTTTCAGAACGAGAAAACGAGAAACAGATTAAAAAGATGTTTATATGGAGAAATAATGAAAAATAAAAAAAAGTTAAAGAAAGCAACAGCAAATAAATATTACAAACTAGAGAGGAATGGATATTTACAGAAAAATATTAGACAAGAATCTGACAAACGAAAACACAGCAAAGAACAGATGTCGAAAAACTAAGAGAGAAATGGAGCCGGGAGAAAAAAAAATGAGATTGAATGAAAAAAAAGTGTAGGAAGAAAGTGGATTAGAAATAAAGTCAGTAAAGAAAACACAAATAAAGATAATGACAAAGGAGAGAACACAGGACCTTAAGAAAGAGCAAGAAAGAGATTACAGTTTTAGGGAAGGAATTTGAGCAAAGAACATTGAGAGAGAGAAAAGGAATTAAAGAAAATAAAAGATAGTAAAGCAATTAGTGTGAGAGAGTAAGAGCCAACTTGATGAGGCTACTGAAATAAGCATGTGAAATGAGGCATAAATGAGAGAGGAAAGTGAGAGAGAGTGAGCTAATTAAAGCGAGTCTCAGGTGGCGCAGTAATGTGAGAGGACATCCACCTCCCTTCACAGTCATTACCACCAGTCATCATCACCAGTCATCATCACCACAGCCATCACCACTACAGCAACACTCACACACACACACACACACACACACACACACACACACACACACACACACAGACTCAAGGAAGAAGTACCTCAACATTATTATTATTATTATTATTATTATTATTATTATTACTACCACTACTACTACTACTACTACTATTACTACTACTATCATCATCATCATCATCATCAAAGAAGCCCTCATCACAATGTTTATGCACAAAAACAAAAAACTATGCAAAATCAAAATACTGTACTTCTCTTTCATATCAGGCTCGACTGTAAAACCCATCACAGCCAAAATTTCCAGAAATAATGTACTGTCAATTTCCAAAGGGGTCTCGGGGTACAGCACAAACCCCCTCATTACGGAAAAAAAAAAAAAAATTAATAGGAGAAAAAAAAAAACGCCATAATTAGCCACTTGATACATCGGTCCAGGCAAATTACAGTCATTAGCAACATTTAGGTGGGAGTAAAATAAATTCGGTCGCATTGTGCTCATTAAATTATTCATAGCGTCATTAGCATTTGGTGGCGGCCGTGGGTAATGAGCCATCGGTTGGGGTAATTAGGGTGATTTGGAATTTGGTATTTATTGTGAAAAGTAATTAATTCTCATGGAAGGGTTTGGGGATGACCTTTGGGGGACTTTTTTTTTTTTTTTTGGTTCTTGCTCTTTCCAGGTGCCCCCCTCCCCCCGTCTCTCTCTCTCTCAACGTGTTTCCCTTCCCGTACCACCCCCTCTCCCTACAAGTATTATAAACATGCATTATGAAATACAAACAGAAAAACAGATTATAGTATACTCTTTTCACACTAACTTGGCCTAAAATTGTCATCGTTCCATCTTGAATACTGAAATAAAACGAGAGATTAACAGTAAAATATAATGCTAATCACAAAGAAGTGCTATGGAAAGGATGGCCAGTCATATTCCGCCCCTGAGATACGTGAAATAAGCTGCAGAAGGACGAAAATCTTGGCCAAGTGAAGGGAGTACGTAATGGCGCAAGGGGAGGTGTTGAGATCCCAAGGCTTGTATTCTCGTCTGTAAGGTACCCTCCGTAACACCTCTTCCTTAGCGATTTACTTCTGGATGTGGCTGGTTATCCTTTTTATGCGTTATCTATGGATTTTATGGTGACTGGAAGGATTCATGTCATTCGGAAGACGACTGAAAGTTGTAATAGGAAAATAACTTTTTTTTTTTTTTTTGTGCATGGAAGAAGGAACCAAAGCCAGAAGCCCGTAAGGTTGTTGGCTGCTGGTAATATTTGTAAACTCATATGCTTACAATTTCTCAACTTTCAAATGGTATCCAGTGAAGGGAAATTAAGGTGCTTTGGTTTTGTCAACAGAGAAAGGGGAAATATGTTCATGGCTGGTAATGTTTTAAGAGTTAATTTACCCTACAGTATAATCAATAAAGATGCACGTCTCCTTTACCTGTCTTTAATCCCACATCATCCATATTAACAAACTGAGAGTGAGAGAGAGAGAGAGAGAGAGAGAGAGGACTGAATGAAAAGCTGACAATGGGAACAACGTAGTAACTGGGCATCGTTAAAAAAATAAATAAATAAATAAATAAAAACAACTACAGGAACTTATCTACGTCCCCCCCCCTTCTTTATCACTCTCTCTCCCCTACCTCATCACTGCTCATTCATCTCCCCACGCATCACTCTTCTCCCCTTCATCACCACCCCTCTCCCTTCCTCTAATCACCCCTCTCCCCATTCTCATCACCCCATTCCTCCTCCCATCCCCCATCCCCTCCTCCATCACCCTTCTACCCTCCCTTCACCCCCTCCCTCCTCTTCACCCCACCTCCTCCCCATCACCCCAGCCACTCACACCAGGCGATCGACTTCCTTCACGACGTGTTAACAGTTCCTATCCTCCCTCCCTCTCTCCCTTAATGTCTTCCTCTCTCCTTTCCTCTCCCTGTCTGTCTCCCTCTCTCATTTCCTTCCTCTATTACCCACTCTCCCTCTTCAGCCAACCGGTACTGTGTTTTCCCTCATACACAAGATTCCTTCCTCTCTCTCTCTCTCTCACTCTCTCTCTCTCTCTCTCTCACACACACACACACACACACACACACACACACACACACACACACACACACACACACACACACAATTCTTTTCTCCCTCACACCATTCTTCTTTCAATTACTGCCGTCCCCCCTTTTCAATTCAGCTTTTATTCTCCCTCACCCTTTCAGCTCCTCCCTCAAATGCTCCTTACCTCCTTCCGTCTCTCACTCTTATCTCTCACTTCCTTTCCTTCCTTCTCTCCTCACCTTCACTCCTCTTTCCAGTTACTTTATTCTCTCTCTCTCTCTCTCTCTCTCTCTCTCTCTAATTCTCCTTCGAACGATTCCAACCCCGTTCTTTCTTCACTTTTCCTCACAGATTTTTTCCTTCTTTCCTCTCACGCATTCTTCCTTCCTTACACCGACTTTCTTCTTCCCAATTCCCAACCTCTCCTTCAACTGCTCCTCCCCTGCTTGTTTCCTACGTCTTTCCTTCCTTCTCTCTCTTCCTGACACGTTCTTTCCTTCCCTCCTCTACTCTTCTTTTTACATTTCTTCATTCCTTTCTCCCACACACTCATCCTTAATAATAAAATATTCCCTCTCGATTTTTCTCAACTTGACTCAAACACTGCTTCTTTATTTCGTTCCATCATTCTTCCTTTCACAATCATTCCTTCCTTACTTCCTTTCCCATAATCTTTCTCCTTCTTCTTCCCTTCTCAATCTCAATTCTTCTCTCAAATGTTCGCCACCGCTTTTTTCCCTTCCCTTACTCTTCCTTGCACAATGCTTTTCTCCCTCCTTCCTTCCACACATTCATCTCTCTAACGCACCCCAAGACACCTTTTCTTCAGTCTTCCTTGTACAGTCCCATTTTCCTTCCTTCCTTTCTGTTCTCTTCTCTAACTTTCAAACACCCCTTCCTTCACTACGTATTTCTTACACTGTCCCTTCCTTCCTTCCTCCCTCCCTCTCTTCCTTCTATCTTTCTTTCCACACACTCTTCTTTCCTCCTCGCCGTTCCCCTTTCCTATAGAGTGTTTCCCCACCTCACCCTGTGCATAACATCACACAGTTTATATCTGGACCTAAACCCTTCCACACTCTCAGCCTCCACACCTGACACATCTACCCCTCTCATCTCACACCTCCCACATCGCCCCCTCTCATCTCCAACGCTCCATCTCCCCCTCTCATCTCCAACGCCCCATCTCCCCCTCTCATCTCACACCTTCCACATCTCCCCCTCCCATTTCCAACGCCCCATCTTCTCCCACCATCTCTTTTTATTGGACTCCTAAACCCACCCTTCCAGCGCCCCTCTTAAGTGTAAATTTGTCACCCTTTTAAAAGAGATCTCCCTCGGTCTGCACAACTCCCTTCATCTCACTCCCTTTATGTCTACAGAACTCCTCTCTCTCTCTCTCTCTCTCTCTCATTGTTTCCGCATTATCACCAGCCTCTTCCTTCACCCTTTCGTTTCTCCATCTCGTATACTCTTTTCCTGTTTTCCTTTCTATTGCTGTTTTTCTTATCCTTCTCTTTTTTTGCCTCTTTTTTTCTTTTCTACATCATTCTCACCCCTATCACCATACCTCTCCTCCCCTCCCTCCCCTTCCCTTACCTCCCCTCCATCTCACACCTCTCTCTCCTCCCCTCCTCTGCCCCTCCCCTCTTCTACCCTCCCCTCCATATCACACCCCTCTCTCCTTCCCTCGTCTCCCCTCCCCTCCCCTCCCTTCTCCCCACCGTGCTAGTCAAAACAGCCCCGGGGTGCCTGTGTTTGGGGAGGGGGAGGGGTAACAAGGGCAAGGGGAGGCGCAGACGGGGAGAAGGGAAGGGGAAAGGGGAGGGGGCAGGAGAGAGAGGGGAATGCCATTACCTCAGGTCCTATTACAGAGGGAGGGTGGGGGAGGGGAGGGAGGGAGAGTAGGGGAGCGGAGGGGAGGAAGGGATGGAGGGAAGGAGGGAGAGTATGATGAGAGAGGAATGGGAGAGAATATGTAGGGGAGGAGGGAGGGGGAGTATAGGAGGGTGAGGAGGGGAAGCGGGGGAAAGAAGAAGGGAGGGATGGGAGGGGAGGAGGGAGTGATAATTACCACTTACTGCCTCATTCCCTCCCTCCATTCCTCCCCCCCCCCTTTCAAGTCCCTCAAATCCCCTTATGTTGATTCTCTCTCTCTCTCTCTCTCTCTCTCTCTCTCTCTCTCTCTCTCTCTCTCTCACACACACACACTCACACAGTCTCTTTCTGTCTCCATCAGTCACACTCTCTCTCTTCCTCCCTTCTCCCTCATTTATCAGCCAAAATCTTCCCCTCTCCTTCGTTTGCCAGTCACCCCATTCTCATCTTCATTATAACCTGTCACTATTCCTTCCTTCTTCACATTATTCTCCTTCCACCTCCTCTCTCTCTCTCTCTCTCTCTCTCTCTCTCTCTCTCTCTCTCTCTCTCTCGTCTTCATATATACTTCGTATTCTTCTCTCTATCCTTCCTTACTTCAAATCTGCATCTTCCTCTCACTCTTCTACTTGTCTTTCCTCCCCCTCTCCATGTATTCGTTCTTCCCTCCCCTTTCTCACTTTCCTCCTCTTCCTTCCTTCCTTTTGTCTCCTCCTCCTCCTTCCTTCCTTCCTTCTGTCTCCTCCTTCTCCTCCTCCTCCTTCCCTCCTTTTGTCTTCTTTTCCTCCTCCTCTTCCTTTTCCATCTTGTCCTGTCTACCTGCCTATTCTCCATCTTTCTATGTCCTTTCTTCATACACTCATTCTCCCTATCCATCATTTTCTCCCTCTCTCCCTCTTTCCTCCTCCTCCTCCTCCTCTTCCTCCTCCTGTCTTCATCTCCTCTGATTTACGGCCCTCCACACCCTCCCAATTCCTCACTTCCTCCTACCATCTCCGTCCTATAACTCTTCCTTCTTCCCTTCATTCTTCTCCCTCCCTCTATCTCTATTTTCTCCCTTCTTCCTACTCTTTTCCCTCTCTTTTTCTCTCTCCTCTTACTCATTTCTTTTCCCTCTTTCTCTCTCTCTCCTCTTACTTTATCTTTCTTTTCTCTTCCCACTCTCTTTTATCCCCATGTTTCTTCCCTCTCTTCTTCCTATCCCCTTCCCTATCTTTTCTTCTCTCTCTCTCTCTCTCTCTCTCTCTCTCTCTCTCTCTCTCTCTCTCTCTTCCTGCTGTCTTCCCTTTGTTTCTCTCCTCTTCTTATTCTCTTCCTGATCATTTTTTCCTCTCTTCCTTATCTCTTCTCAATTTCCTTTCCCTCCTCTTACCATTTTCTTCCGCATTTTTTGTCTTTCCTCTTCCTACTCTCATCCTTATCGTTCTTTTTCTCTCTCTCTTCTTCCTACTCTCTTCCATGTAATTCTTTCCTCTCCTCTTCATCATTTCTCTCCACTCCTCTACCTTCATATTCTTTACCCATTTTCTTCCTAATCTGTTCATTACATCTTCTGTCTGTTCCTCTGTTCTCTCTTCCTCTGCACTACGTTTCTCGCCTCTTCCCTCTACTTCTTCTTCCTCTTCTTCTTTCATATCATACTCCCCTCTCCTCCTCCTCTTCTTCTCTCTTTCCTCTCATTTTACCCACTCTCTTCTCCTTTCCTCTTCCCCCGACTTATATTTCCTCTCTTTTCTTTCTCTGTCTTTCTTCTCTCTCGTCTCCGTCTCCTCTTTTTTATCATCATCCTTTCTTCTCCTCTTTCCTCTTTATTCCTAACCTCCTTTTCCTATCCTCTTTTTTCTCTCTCCCTCATTCTTCTCCATCCGCCGTCCCTCTTCTCTATTATTCTCTCTTCTTTCTCTCTCTTCTCTCTCTTTCTATCCCACTGTCGCTCCCTTTCTTCTATCTTCTCTTCTTTTTCTTTCCTCCCCTTTCTTTTCTCTCCCCCTCCTCCCTTTCTTCCTCCCTGCTCTCTCTCTTTCTTCTTCCCTCCCTCCTTCCTTCACTGGTGCTCTTCCTTACCCTTCCTTCGTTACCGTTCCTTACTCTTTTTCCTTTCCATTTTTCTTATTCTATTTTGTTTATACTCTCTCTCTCTCTCTCTCGTTTCTTGCCCTTATTTCATGGCCTTTCTTCTCCCCTTATTTTTCCTCCTTCACTCCCTCCCCTCTCCCCCCCTCCTCCTATCTCCTTCCCTCCATCCTTCCTGTAACTCCCATAACTCACCCTCGTTACTTCCTCCCTCCTTCCTCCTCCTCCTCCTCTTCTTCTTCTTCCTCCTCCTCCTCCTCCATATTTCTTCCTTTTATGGATCCATTTTTCACAGTTTTTCCTTTCTATACTTTCTCTAACTAGACTCTCATTCCTTCTCCTCTTCCTCCCCTTACTCCTCCTCCTCCTCTTCCTCCCCTTACTCCTCCTCCTCCTCTTCCTCCCCTTACTCCTCCTCCTCCTCTTCCTCCATCCCTAACAATTTTCTCTCTCTTCCTCTACAGCCATACAAAAAAAAAATATGATATATATATTTTTCTTTCGATATATATCAAGAAGCCTGTTTCCGATGTCCAAGGGCTCAGTCATGACCCCCTCTCTCTCTCTCTCTCTCTTTCTCTCTCTCTCACACACACACACACACACACACACACACACACACACACACCGTCCCGAGATGCCGTTTCATACAAGGCTGTGGTTTGTAATGATGGTGTTGAACTTCATGAAAAACCTGAAGAATAGTATCACAGCGAAATCCCATCCTTACAGCTTTCTCTGCAACAGGTGAGGTTCGATCTTGTGACTACAGGATCAAGTGAATAAAACGTAGAATCGTATATAACAAGGCTGACCAAATGCATTACTTTAGATATGAAGGAGAAGAAGAAGAAGGCCAAGACAAAAAAATAAATCAACTGTAACTAAAAGAATCAATAACATAAACAATAAATCAAAATAAAACAATACCAGTAACAATATGAAGTACTACTACTACTACTACTACTACTAATAATAATAATAATAATAAATAATAATAATATGTGGTGTGCTAGTACTGAGGGTGGTGGTGGTGGTGGGAGGGGATTACCGCCACATCACACACTAATTAAGGACCAACAGGTGACGCACGACAGGACCCAGGTGTGAACAGGTGTGGACAGATGTGGTGAGGAGGTACATCTGGACAGGGAAAACAGGTGTGGACAGCACATTACGTGTACAGTGACGAGAGGCAGGTGTAGAAAGGTGAGCCAGGTGTAAATAAGGATGGAAGGTGTACAAAAGGAAGACAGATGTAGAAACGGGATGCCAAAGTGGACAAGCAGCAGTAAACAGGAGGTAGGAGAGTTGTAGACAAGCAGGCTGTGTGTGTGTGTGTGTGTGTGTGTGTGTGTGTGTGTGTGTGTGTGTGTGTGTGTGTGTGTGTGTGTGTGTGTGTGTGTGTGTGTGTGTGTGTGTGTGTGTGTGTGTGTGTGTGTGTGTGTGTGTGTGTGTGTGTGTGTGTGTGTGTGTGTGTGTGTGTGTGTGTGTGTGTGTGTGTAGATAGATAGATAGATAGATTAATAGACAGATAGACAGATAGATAGATTAATAGACAGACAGACAGACAGATAGATAGATAGACAGATATACACACACACATATATATATCGTCAACCTCATAAAGAAACTGCCTAAGTCATTTTTTCTACTTTTCGGGAAATTGAGAAAAACCTGTCTCATTGTCTTAATTTTCAATGACTTAGGCAGAAACTTAAGGCGCAATTTAGACCACTCACACCCTAGACCTGGCAAAGGCAGCTATACCAATAGGTGCGCCACGTGATGAGGAACTGATTCAGGCAAAAATCCAAAAATCGCCAAAAAATGACTTAGGCAGTTTCTTTATGAGCGTGACGATATATATATATGCAGTAAATGGAGAGAGAGAGAGAGAGAGAGAGAGAATCAGTGTGGACAGGGGGGGAGGTGACAAGTGAAAGCATGGGCTAAGGGGACGAAGGGTTGAATGAACAAGGTAGAACAATGGACGAGTGTACAACATGGTGGAACAATGGGTAAGTAGGTAGAACAGGCCAGGATAATGGAGAAAAGGGCAAGAGAAGGGAGCCAGAGAGTAGGGAAGATAATAAAGGAGAAGGGGACGAGGTGGAGTGGGTAAGGGAGTCGAGAAATATGCACATGGGATGGAGAAGGGAAAGGACGAAAAGGAACGACAAAGGACGAAAAAGCAGGGCAGGCAGGGCAGGGTAGGACTGGGCAGGACAGAGGTTGGTAGGGCAGGACAGGACACAGCAGGGGGAGGGAGGTACTGGACATGGCACGGCAGGGCAAGGTAAAGCAGAGTTGAAAAATGGAAGGAAAACCATGGCAGTACAGAGCAGGGTAATGCAGGGTAGAGATGAGCCAGAGGGACAGGGCAGGGCAGAGGATGACAAGGCAAGGCAGGGCAGGGAAGGGCAGGGAAGGGCAGGGCAGGGCAGAGCAGGGCATGGAAGGGCAGGGCAGGGCAGGACAAGGGACGGGAAAGAAGGCTCTCGTGTTATATTAAGCGGAGGAAAATGTTGACTTATGGAGGTGATTATTCTTATTTTCTCTCATCCTTTATTTCTCCTCTCTCTCTCTCTCTCTCTCTCTCTCTCTCTCTCTCCCCGTCTTGTGCTCCCAAGCCTTTTTCTATTCATTTATCTCTTCCACTTCTGTTCCTGTCTCGCTTTCTCCTCTCTTTTTCCTTTAGTTCTTCTCTGTTTTTTCCTCTCCCTCCAGCAACCTCCTTTCCAGCAACGTCTCTCTCTCTCTCTCTCTCTCTCTCTCTCTCCCTCCCTCTGTCTCTCTCGTTGGCTTTCTCTTCTTTTCCACCTCCAAAATTCTTCTTTCCTCTCTCTTACTCTTTATGCTGTCTGTCTGCCTGTCTGTTTGTATCTATCTATATATCAATCTCCCAATCCTTCAACTCCCCTTATTATTTTCTTCCCTCTTCTATACATGTTTCTTCTCTTCCTCCTTCAACTTAACTTCCCTTTCTTCCTCCTCTCCTTTTCTTCTCTGTTCACCTTCTCTTCCTTTCCTCTCCCTTTCTCTTTCTCCCTGCTGGCTTCGGGTGGAGGGTTTAGTGGGGGGGGGGGAGCCTTCCTGACACTATCCTTGTCTTTAACGGATGGAATAGTTTTTGTTAGTTATGGCCTTCCCTATACCAAACATCCACAAAAGGTTCAACAGGTCGGCTGCTGTTTGCTTTCTTTTGTACTCCTTTGTATTCCCTCCTCCCCTTCTCTTTCTCTCCTCCTCCCCATGTCTTTTTCATTCCTCCCTTTCCATTTCTCCTTCCTCCCCTACTGTTTCTCCCCTTTCCTCTTTTTCCCTCGCACCATCGCTTTCTCCTTCCCCCCCCCTTTTTTTTTTAGACAATGAATGGAGGAAGGAAAAACAAAGGAAATTAAAAACAAAAAAAAGTCCATGTGCCTAAATGCATCCTCCATTCATAAAATATTTACAACAACTGGATTAAAGTAAGAGTGGATTACATATATGTGGGAAGCAACTCCCAGGAAGTGAATTCCAGAGAGTAGTAGTTCTGGGGATGAATGAATTTTGATAAGCAGAGGTTCTGTATTGTGGGGGAGAGAGTGTGAGTTCATGGGCGCTCCCAGCTGCCCAAGTATTTCGGGAGAAAATGTGAAGGCGAGGCACAATTGAAGCCAGTTCGTCAGAGCACTTACGGTAAAACTATCGGTAATATAATGCTACAGAAGCAACAACTCTGCGCACTGATAATGGAGGAACGTCCTGCGTAATGGCAGGATTATCAATTAATCAAATAGCTTTATACTGAATTTTGACCAACTGCCTCAATGCAACCGTTCCACATCCACTCCACAGTGGCGAACAGTATTCGATCTGAGAACGCACATGACTTCTGTATTTTTGTTTTGTTTTGTTTTTATTTTCGTTTCCTTTTCTTTTTTTGTATCTTTTTCCTTTTTTTTACCTTTTTCTTCTGTCTTCCTTTCCTTATTCCACTGTTCTCCTCTCGCGTCTCCTCTCCCCATCTCTTCCTCCTTCTTCTCGTCTCTCATTCCTCCCTTTTCTTTCCTCTTCCCAGTTTCCCCTCCTTCCCTGTCTCCTCCCTTCTCCCAAAAGCTCTCCATGCCAGCTGACAATATTAAGGACATATCGTAAGGAGTGAATATCCACTTCAGGCTGAGTGACTGTCCACCCCATTACCTCTTAGTCCCCCCTTGCACCGCACCCCATTCTCTCTCCGTCTCTCACTCTCTCTTTACCTCCGCCTCATTGCCCTTGTTGTGGTCTCTCTCCTTCCATGCCTCACACTCCTTTACTCCCTCTCACCACCGATGCCTTGGGGCCAAAGGATCCTCCCCTCCCCCCTCTCCACCTTCCCCCAACCTCCCCTCTTTCCCCTCCCCTGGTCGCAGTAACTGAGAGTGCGTCAGAGATGAGCTGGTAATCCTGAAATACGAAGCTCTAATCCCTAGCACCGTGGAGTGATAGTATTAACAGTGATTTAGTGCTGTTGTTAGTTTCAGTACTCTTCTACAACTTCGCCACACACTGCATGAGATTCCCTTCCCTCAAGAAAATGATAACCAAAGGAAAACTAAACCAGGTATCGTGATCAGAAGCCCCCGCAACTCACACCAGGTGGTACCATAACAGTGTGGCTAATTTTTTTACTGTGTGATCGTTTTCCTAATTTATAACATCCCTGATCGTGCTTCTCATTCTTCCTATCTTATTTATTACTCTAACATAAATTTTCGATGATGATGGTGATGATGATGATGATGATGACGACGACGGTAACTCAGTCGCTTCATCTCCTCGCCTATCACTGCTTCTTGTCTGGTGAGCATTTTTCTTTTATCTCTTTTTCTCTCTCACATTTTCTCAACTACAGCATTCTCTCTCTCTCTCTCTCTCTCTCTCTCTCTCTCTCTCTCATACCAGCACCTTTTTTGAATACGCTTCTTCCTAAACTCTTTCCACTTCAGTGCATTGCTGTACCTGTCCATACAATGCACCTTCTCTTTAAGTCTCTGTCCTCTTCATTCCACTACTCTCTCTCTCTCTCTCTCTCTCTCTCTCTCCACCCTATCTCCTCATACCACATCCTTCCCTAACACACTTAAACCCAATTTCCTTTAACTTCTTCCACTTTCCTTCCATCCATCTTCATATTCATCTTTCCTCACTTCATTCCTGTATCATTAGGCGTAATTCTCGTGTTGTTAGGAAGCTTACTAACACCTCTTCCTTGCCGGTTTATTTCTTATTCTGCTCCGTTAATGTATTCTTGTGTGCTATTCATGGAATCTGTGTCGACATGAAAGAAAAATAGGAACAAAAAAAATCAATGGGTGGTTTGGAAAATAAATCGCTAAGGAAGAGGTGTTAAGGAGCCTCCTTATCCGATGAGAATACGGGTCTTTTTCTCTCGATATTTCAACATACCTAACTCATTGCAAAATTCGCTCCCTCCTACCACCACCTTTTTACCTACGTCTTTCTTTCCTCCATTCCTTCCTTCCTCTTTCTTCCTTCCTTTCTTCCTTCATTCTTTTCTTCCTTCTACAAAAATCCCACCACATTTCTAAAGGAGTCTCAAGCAAGAACTGGTTTGATATCTTTCCTTCTGCCCTTATGGACATCACCCCTTCATTAAGATTACGCTGGCACATTTTATTCTTGCTTTCTCCTAATAATTTTACCTGGTTTACGGGGATTTTTTTTCTTTGAGAGGTTTATGAAGGTTCTGTTTACTCTCTCCAGTTCGAAAAATCTCTCCCAACTTGTGTAAAATCTTATGCTGGTGCCAAAATTAAGATAAGGAAGTCCACAGGCTGAAGGAGTCCATTCTCTCCATCACATTCACCAACTTTTCATTCACTCCACATTCTGTACAATGATGTGAATGTATCTCTTTCCATATCACTTACTCTAGGAAACTCATCCACTCTTATAATTCCTATTGCACTAATATTTACAGTAACACAACACTAACATTTAATATAACACTAGCATTGAACAGTCCCCTGGAGGAGTATTAGTTTAGACGTTCAATACCAACTAATGCATTTTTTACTTATACAGTTACAGATCCAAACCAGATTATAGAAAATACAACCTCAGGGTAATGTTGTTATGCACCTCTTAATTTTACGCACCTTCCCTTTACAGGTGAGGATGGTGGAGACTATTACATCCCACTCACCTCTTCTCATTGAATTCTCACTTTAATTTATACTGTCGGCTTCGATTGGAGGGTTTGTTATGTAGATGGTGCCTTTCTGCCTTACCATAGTTATTGCTAATTTTGTAGATTATCAGTCTTACTTACCGTATAACAGCCTCAAAGGGTTGAATTGGCCTGTTGCTATCTTATTTCCTCTGTATCCCATCTCCCCTTCTCTCCTCCCTCTCTATACACTTCCCCCTCTCCTCCTCTTTTTTTTTCTTTCTCCGTTCTTCCATACCTACGTCTATGCTGCATGTATTCACTCCCCTCCCCTTCTTTCTTTTTTCATTCACGCATCTTCTCCCTCTTTAGCCTCCCTTTCGCTCCCCTCTTCCACTATCTTTCTCCTGTTCTCTTCTCCCCTTTTTTTTTCCACTCCCTCCTCGCTCCTATCCTCCCATTCTCATATCCCTCCCTCTCATCTCTGCACTCTTTCCTTCCTCTCCTCTCCTTCCCTATTCCCTCCCTCCCCTACCATTCTCTCTTTACCTCCATCTCCCTTTTCACTTTCTCCTTTCCTCCCACAACTCGAATTTTGTTTTCGCCCTCACTCCCTTTCCTACCCCCCCTCCTCCTTTCCCCTCTTCTCTCTGCTCTCCTCCCCTCTCCTTTCCTCCCCCGTCTCTCTTTCTCCCTCTCCCTCCCCCTCCATCATTTGGCTGGCACTAATGACACACGGATAAGAGACAATGACCGATAAAAAGTGACTGCAACGTAAACCTCTCCCATTATCTCCCTCGCTCCTGCCTCTCTCTCTCTCTCTCTCTCTCTCTCTCTCTCTCTCTCCCTCTCTCTCTCACTGCCTCATCCCTGCCTATCCTCGGGTCTCTCTCTTCCTGCCTCGCCATGCTTGTGTCTAGCTAATTATTGCCTGTCCTTCTCCTGTCTCTCTGCTTAACTCTCAGCTTGTCTCTCTGCCTGTGTCTCTGCTTGTTTCTGTCCTTGTTTATGTCAGTCTCCTTAATTCTACTTGTCTGTCAAACTCTCTAGCTCCCTCACTACCCGTCTGTGTGTCTAGCTCGCTTTCTGCCTCCCCAGCTACCTGTCTGACTGTCTCTCTGCCTCTCTTTGCCGTCTCTCCGTCCCTATCTCATACTGCCTATATCTCAGCCTGCCTATCTCCTGTCTGCCTGACTCCAAACCTGCCTACCCCTTGCCTGTACCACCCGCTCTCTTCTTGTGATCCTATATCTCAGCCTGTCGCATCTCTCTCCCCTCTCCCTCCCTTCTCCCTTCCTTCTTTCTCCCCCTCTTGCTTCCCTCCTTCTCCTCCCTCTGCTCCATCGTTCCCCCTCCCCTCTCCCCCTCTGAATTTCTTCCTCCCCTTTTCTTTTCTCTACTTTTCTTCCCTCATTTTCTTCTCCTTCCCCTCCCTCTCCTACTGCATTCCCCAACTATCTTCTTCCCTCTTTCTTATTTTGCCTCTCCTGCTCTATTCCTTCCCTCTCCCCTTTCCTCTCCATTCCCTCTCCCTTTTCTCTTCTCTTTCTCCTTCTTTTTCCTCTTGCCTTCCTTTCCTTTTCTCCCGCTGTTCCATCTCCTCTCATTCTCCCCCATCCCCTCATCTCCCCATTCTCTCTCTCTCTCTCTCTCTCTCTCTCTCTCTCTCTCTCATCTCTCCCCATTCTCCTTCTTCCCTCTGCCTCTCGCCTCCCCTTCTCTCTTCCATAACTTTCCTCTTCCCTTCCTTTCTCTTTGTCCTCGCTCTTGTCCTTTTCCTTCTTCCCTCCTATCTTTCCTTTCTCTATTCCATCCTCTCCCTTCTAGCTTTTTGTTTACTTCCCTCGCCTCTCATGCTTTCCTCTCTTTCCCTCTTCTTTCTTCATATTTCTTCCGCCTTCCTTCTCCACTTCTCACGCTGCATGTCTTCCTCAATTTGTCCTCCTTCCTCCATATTCTTTCTTCTCCTCTTCCCTTCAGTCTTCCTTCTTCTGTCTTTCTCCTTTCTTCTCAACCCTCTTGCTTGCTTCCGCAGTTCCTCCTCCCTCCTGTCTTTCTTCATTTCCTCTCCTTCCTTTGGTCTTCCTCTTTTATTTTCACGCTTCATTTTTCCGTCCTCTCTCTCTCTCTCTCTCTCTCTCTCTCTCCACCTTGCTCATTTGCCTACGCTCCTGCTACCCTTCTCTTTAATTTACAGGTTATTTCCCCTTGCACCCACTCACCGCCCATTTACCCAACCAGCCTCCTCCTAAACCCCTTATCAACCGCCCCCTTAACCCCTTAGTGCTATTACGGATTTCATTCTGGATAAACTCAAGACGATTTCGCTAAGTTGAGAGAGAGATCCGCTGCGTGCAGAGGGTTAATACGCCTTTGCCTTCTCGTAGTCTCTTCTGTTTACTTTTTCTTTGGTTTGTGGTCACCGCTTCTATGGTTTTGGCTTCATACACTATCCTCTCACCCCTCCCTCACCCCCCCGTCCCTCTACACGCCTTGGTTTTCTGTTTGGTTTTACCACACACACACACACACACACACACACACACACACACACAACCACACACACAAAACATTTACTTCATTCTAACACACACGCATTTCCACATACTTTACCCCTGCCACCCTCTCCTCTTTTCTTTATCTCTACTTTCTTTATCCAATCTTATTCCCTGCTTCTTTCTTTATCTCTGTTGCCTTTGCCCTATCTTTACTGAATCTTGCCTCTTTGCCTTTCTTTGTTAGGTTTTATTCCTGCCCTTTTTTTTTTATTAGTCCTAATTCTTTGCTCATTACCTCCGCCAACGAAGTTGGAGGAGGGTATGTATTCACCTATGTTTGTCTGTTTGTTTGTCCACACGATATCTCCAAAAGTTTTCCATAAAATTCAATGAAATTTTGTGGAAGGGTGGGCCATGGGCCAATAAAGAAATTATTAAAGTTTGGGGCGGATCCGGATCCTTTATATCCCGCACAATACGTCCAAAATTTCTCAATGAATTTCAATAAACTCTTGTGGAAGAGTGGCCCACGGGTCAAGGAATACTTGATTAAATTTTGAGGCCAATCCGGACCCTACGTATTCCACACAATCTCTCCACGGATCCGAATCCGGATCCTTTTTAAAGGCAATAGCATTAGCGGAGATACTTGCTCTCTGAATGTTTTCTAATTCTATATCAGTTCTTATTCAATGTATTTCCTCACCCACTCTTTCTTTATCAGTTCTTACTCCCCGCCCTTTCACTTTGGGCTCTCGCTCCCTGTCCCCTTCATTATCCCCCTTTCTCCCTGCCCCCTTCTTTATCTCAATTACCCCCTGCCAGCTCCCCTATTCACCTCCTGCCCCTTTCTTTATCTACCCTATTAATCTACATCAACAGCCTCTCGCACATTTAACGGACTGAGATGGTAAGTACACACACACACACACACACACACACACACACACACACACACACACACGAACGCGTTATCGCACTCCATCTCCGCTTTTTTCTCCCTCTGTTGGGGTGCGGGAGCGAGGGTGAGGCGGGAGGAGTTAGGGTGATAGAAAAGGGTGCATAAAGGGGGAAGAGGGTGAAAATGGACAGATTAGAAGATAGGGGAATGGCGAGGTGTGGGAAGAGAAAGAGAGAGAGAAAGAGAGAGAGAGAGAGAGAGAGGGGGGGGGGTCAGGCAGTATAAGAGGTGGTATGGACGTGCTCGAAAGAGAGGGAAGGTAGAGGGAAGGGAAGAGAGAGAGGGAAATGGTGGTGGTGGTGAGGAGGAGGAGGAGGAGTGATAAGAAAGAGATGGAGAAAGGAAAAGTAAGAAAGGAACAGCAATATATTAGGGGAGAGGAGAGTGAAAGAGAGGAAAAGAGCAAGGAAGGAAGAAGACAATGACAGAGAAGGAAAGTAATATGGAAGAAAAAAAGGAGGAATAAAAAAGAAAAATGGAAAAGGAAGTGAAAGAGAAACGAAAAGGAAGTGTAATGGAGAAAGACGAGAGGGGAAGAGGTGGGAACGAAAGTGGAAAAAAAGTGGAGGGGGAATACAGAGTGGAAAAAAATAAAGGCGAAGCAAAGAGAAAGATAAGAGTGGAGAGGGAGACACAGGAAGAAAGAAGTGATGACCTGGAGAGAGAGAGAGAGAGAGAGAGGAGGGGGGGGATTGCAATGGTATATACAGAGGAAAAGACGGGATGAGAAGGAGAGGAGAAGGAGAGGTGAGAAAGGAAAAGGCGAGTAAGTAAATTTTCGGAAGAGAGATGACAGGAAAGAAGGAAAAGAAGAAGGAAAAGACTAAATATGAGGGTGAAGAGCGTAAATGAGAAATAATAGGTAAAGGAAAAAAAGGAGAGAGAGAGAGAGAGACTGTGGAGTTAGCAATAATGAGGTAATGATGGGAGAAAGAGGAATGAGCAAGCGAAGGAGTCATGGAAAATGAAATTAACTACAAGATAAAAGCAGAGTTGACAGTGGACGAGAGAGAGAGAGAGAGAGAGAGAGAGAGAGAGAGAGCCTGGGACAAGAAATATAAGCAGATAAGGCGATGGAACTAACAACCAAGAGAGAGAATATAGAGAGGATATTCTCTCTCTCTCTCTCTCTCTCTCTCTCTCTCTCTCTCTCTCTCTCTCTCTCTAGGTGTGTGGATAGATTGACAATTTCACCGGGGGGAAGGCGGTAACAGCCAATATTGTAATTTACCCCCCCTTCTCTCCCTCCCTCCCTTCCTTCCTTCCTCCCATCCTCCCTCCCTCCATCCTGTCTCCCTTCCTCCATGCCTTACTTCCCTCCACGCCTCCCTTGTTTCCTCCCTCTCTCCCTCCCTCGCATCTCTCCGTGATACCATTTTTTCTCCCTCCCTCTTTCTTCCTCTCTCTCCATCCTTCCCTCCCTTCCTTCAGAGTATCCTATTTCCTCCCTCCTTCCCTCCCTTCCTTCAGCGTTTCCTATTTCCTCCCTCCTGCACTTCCTTTCTTGCTTTTTCCCTCTGACGTTTCCTTTATTCCCTTCCTCCCTTACATCCCTCCCTCCCTCCCTTCCTTCCTTCCTCCCTCCCTCCCTCCCTTATCAACACGTACAGCCTATTTTTATCTAGATCCCTCCTCCCCTCCTCTTTTCCTCAATTTCTCTTCTTCCCTCCCTCCTCCCTTCCATTTCCTCTTAATCTCCCTTCTTACCTCTCCCCTACCTCACCTACACGTCTCCCTCCTTCCCTCTCTTACCTTCATATCTACCCTCTTCCCTCCTTCCTCTCTCTCTCTCTCTCTCTCTCTCTCTCTCTCTCTCTCTCTCTCCACCCACCTCCCTTTGCAAATCTCTTTCTCACTATTTGCCTCCCTCAACCAATCTCTCTCCCGCTTTCAATTCTCCTCCCTCCCTCCCTGTCCCTCCATTTTCATTTCCTCCCTCCCTCTTGTCTCTCGCTTCCCTACCTCCTCCCTGGCGTCTCGTTTTTCCCTCCCTTCCTGTCTACATCCATTCTCTCTCTCTCTCTCTCTCTCTCTCTCTCTCTCTCTCTCTCTCTCCCCTGTTAGAGGCAGGGAATACGAGACCATAAGACGTTACTGAGTTACATAGAGTTACACAGATACACAGACCACACAGACCTTACGGTCCCTACGAGGCGGTCCGGCCTTAATCCTAATATAGTGTATAGGAGCAGGAGAAAAGGATAGCACAGCAGAAGGCTCTCTCTGAGAGAGAGAGAGAGAGAGAGAGAGAGAGAGAGAGAGAGAGAGAGAGAGAGAGAGAGAGAGAGAGAGAGAGAATGTGTGTGTGTGTGTGTGTGTGTGTGTGTGTGTGTGTGTGTGTGTGTGTGTGTGTGTGTGTGTGTGTGTGTGTGTGTGTGTGTGTGTGTGGTCACCCAGCACAACGTCTGAGAGGGTGAGTGGGACAATGGGACACTCTCAGCCATAATTACCTTCAGCCTTCTGGTAATGGAGAAGCTATTATCACCCTTCTCCATCCCTCTCTCTCTCTCTCTCTCTCTCTCTCTCTCTCTCTAACTTTTTCATTCTCTTACCCTCAAAACAAACCATCAGAATCATCCCCATTTCAATCCATCTTCCATTATTCTCAACTCATACACTTAAGGTTCCATTCTCACCACACCTGCCCTTCTCCACATACAGCCTAGAATACACACACACATCACCTGAGAATACACACGGACCGCCTCAAGGTACACATGGACCGCCTGAGATACCCACGGACCGTCTGAGAATACACTAACACCTCAAGACAAACTAATCGCTGAATACAACTACTCTATTGCTGGGAATAATACATTTGTGGAAGCCTTACTCCTGCCTGGTCCTCCGTGCCTCCCTTCCCTAGCCTTCCCCACCCCATTTCTCCTGCCCTTCCCCCTCCCTCTTGTTTCCCCTACCTAAACTCCATACTCCCACCTCCGTCCCTTGTCCCTCCTACCCTCCCCCCTTGATCTCTCTCTCCCTTGGTCCCCCTGCCCCCTTCCCTAATCCCCCCCTCTCCCTATTCTTTCTATCCCCGCTCCCTAGTCCCCCCTTTTCCTTGTTCCTCCCAGTCTTTCCCCCCCATTCCCCAGTTCCCTTGTCCCCCCACACCTATCTCCCTCTCCGGACCCCAATGTCCCCTCCCTCTTCCTCCCCGTGTGCCCTCCCCTCCCTCTTCCTCCCCCTGTGCCCTCCCCTCCCTCTACCTCCCCCTGTGCCCTCCCCTCCCTCTTCCTTCCCCTGTGCCCTCATTTCCCGCTTCCTCCCCCTGGACCTCCCCTCCCTCTTCCTTTCCGTGGGCACTCCTCTTCCTCTCCCCTCCCTTGTGCCCTCCCCTTCCTTTTCCCTCCCTTGTGCCCACCCCTCCCTCTTCCTCCCCCTCCCCCTCCCCTCCCCCTTCCTCGTGCGTGGGAGATAAGAGCAGCCTCATTGTTGCTTCTGGAATTACACAGCCTATCAGATGCACGTGAATATAAGCAGAGGCGTTGAACAGAGTGGTAGGCTCAGAGATGGAGTACGAGGAAGAGGAAGAGCCAGGCACAAGGACGAGATCTGTAACTCTAGACAGACACTAAAGGTGGTATTCTAGGAGGCCCTGGAGATTCCGTAACACCCTTTCTTAAGCGATTTATTGTGGATTTATTTTGGATTTATTGTGGAAGCATAATATAAATGTCCGGAGATACCAATAAAAAAAATATATATACGTCACTTGCTGGAAAGACTCACTCAAAGACCCACCCACAGACCACAAAGACCCACCCAAACCCCAAAGACCCAACCACAGACCACAAGACCCAACCACAGACCACAAAGACCCAACCAGACCCCAAAGACCCAACCAGACCAAAAAGACCCAACCACAGACCCCAAAGACCCAACCAGACCCCAAAGACCCAACCAGACCCCAAAGACCAAACCACAGACCACAAAGACCAAACCACAGATCACAAACACCCAACCAGATCACCAAGACCCAACCGCAGACCACAAAGACCCAACCACAGAACACAAAGAGCCACCCAAAAAACCCAACCACACACCCCAAAGACCCAACCACACACCCCAAAGACCCAACCACACACCACAAAGATCCAACCACAGATCACAAACTCAACCAGACCACAACCACAGACCAAGACCATACTATAAACAAAGAGGAACCAATTAACCCATTCAGTACGATTATGCCTCTAATTCTTACTGCTGATTATATTATTTTATTTAGGAGAGGCCATCTTATTCTTGAAAGAAAAAAGTAAACATTAGGTTACTAAATTCGATAAAGCCTTGCAAATTTTATCCCAATCCATCCCTATGTGAGGAAAAATGAATATGATGATGATGATGATAATGATGGTTAATTGTTACGATGATGATGATGATGATGATGATGATGATGATGAGGAGGAGGAGGAGAAGGACAAGGAGGAAGAGGAGGATATTGATGGTGACGGTGATGAAGATGACAGGATGGTTGACCTGAATGACGATGATGAGGATGAGGATGATGGTGGTGAAGAACCGCTGACTGCGTGATGTTGATGATGACGACTGATTGATGACGATGACGACGACGGCGACTGATTGACGATGACATTATTACCTCCATGCGATTTCGTTCAATTTCGGAAAGACTTATCGTGCTGGACACCCAATTACGTGAGTCTCCACATCTTGCCCTTATGGTCCCACGGGTATCACAGGGAAGTGGGTGATGGAGGCGACCTAGACTGACCAGTAATGACCTCTTTAACAGCTGGATAACACCAATGAGGGAACATCATGACCCTAACTTAACAATGAAAGCACCATAACCCTTACACAGATGGCAGAATTCATGGTGGGTTGGGTGAGGTTAGGTAAGGTAAGGTAAGGTAAGGTAAGGTGAGGTAAAGTAAGGTGAGGTGAGGTGAGGTACGGTAAGGTAAGGTATGGTAAGGTATGGCTGAAGTTTTTTTTTTATATGCAGGGAAGAAGGAGCCAAAGATTAGATGCCCCCAAGATTGTCCCCTCCAAGAAAAAATAAAAACAAGACAACAGAGAGTTAGGTTAGATTAGGTTAGGTTAGATAACGTTTGGTCATATTAGGAAAACGTTTGTCGAATAAGATCACAGAGGAATCCCACATGACCCTGACCTAAGACTACAATCACGTGACCCTGAACTGAGACGGCCCAATTTCAGATGGAGATTGAGTATAGAAATGGAATCTGTTTTTCATCTTTGACTCTTTCACTATGATGAATCTTTTATTTTTATTATTGCGACAGTTGGGGGATTTTATTACCTTCAGGGAAAATCTCTATGCGTGAAAGGGTTAAGCGCGCGCACACACACACACACACGCACGCACGCACACACACACACACACACACACACACACACACACACACACACACACACACACACACACACACACACACACACACACACCGTCCTACTGTGTGGTGCCTCCGGGGAAACTAAACACCCGCTATAATTTAATATGCAAATGAAGCGTTTATGTGAGGACTAGCAGCCATTACCACGTCTCCCACCGCTCCCATGTGTGCTCCCGACCCTGGCCTGCCCTGGGAATGGGGAGCAGGAAGGAGATGGGAGTCGGAAGGGCCTGCGAAGGGGAGTCGTAAGGGAGGCGGATCTTGGTAACCGGCGGAGTTAATCCCTTATCACCATTACATTATTTGATTTTATATTTGCTACTGATTATTCTTTACATTTAGGGGACTTATCTTCTTAATAATGGGTGAATGGGGTCTATTATCTCAAATGGTGCTACAGAGGGACGCCTTCACGAGGTGGCACTGATAAAAAAAAAAAAAAAAGAGTATACTATCATTTGAAAGACGTCACCGTATCGAAGAGGTTATATGGAGGGTCTTGGAATAAAATAAGGACCTAGGACGATTTTTGGATTGAACAGATTTATGACGGTTTTAACTCGTGCTAACTCCAAACGATTTTATTCACCTTAGAAATTCCTCTGGTATTGATTGGGATTGATGAGTAAATACTGAACTCCTGAAAAACGTCTGGTATTAATAGGAATTGATGCATAATTACTGATCTTATAAAAAATGTATGGTATTAATGGGGATTGATGAAAGGTGTATCTTACTCCACCAGTCTGAAAGGTCTATTCCAACCTGAATAATATCGCAAGAAAATGACAATAATATAATAACTAATCGCGTCCACGGGCTGATGGGAATAAGGAGTTGACGAAGTGGGTTGTGAATGGGAGGTTGAGGGAGTAAGGATGATTGGGAGCAGGGGCAATTTTGGGAACAGGAGAAAGTAGTGGAGTGTCGAAAGAGGTGAGAGATGGAGAAGGAAGAGATGGGAGAAATGGAGAAGTAAGAAATAGGTGAAATGCAGAATGAATGGGAGAAATAAGATACAGATGCAAGAATCAGTTGGGAAGTAAGGAGGGGGAGTTGGAGGCTTAGACATGAAGGAATAGTGTTAGCAGAGGGAGGTTGAGTTAGACTGATAGGGAGTGGGAGTTAGGGGGACACTAGACATCAAGACTGGGATAAGAGTGGAAAAATTAGAATGATAAAGTTACCTCACACTCTTAGCTATCTCGAAACGATTTTATTCAGTTCAAGAGAGAGTTGTTAAATGGAGGGGTTTCATATAGCATTAACAAAGCCTCATACACTACTAAAACGGTCCTGCAGGCAAGAATATAAACACAACTGACGTCCAAGGGGATAAACAGTGGGAGTGAGAGGTGTGAGAGTATATGAGTGAATCCATGTGTTGTGCGTCTTGGAACACACCTTCCACCTCCTCTCCTCCTCACACCCACCCATCCCTCTCCCTCTCCCCTCCCTCCATGGCACTCTTCCTGCATAATTACCAAGGCGCCCGAGGGAGGAAGTGAAGGAGGCAGAGATTCCGGTGGAGGTGAGGCTGAGGGTGAGGACGTGAAGGGGAGACACAACTTTACTATTTAGCCCAAGGAATGGTGATGTTACAGCCTCTCCTTTTATGTGGGATGGCTAGACTGTATATTATCCCTTCAGTACTAAAAACCTCCCTCTCCATCCCTAAGTCCTACACTATACGCAAAAGGGTCATGATTTACCGGTACCAGTCGCTTACCACTGTTATGGAGAGCCTAAACCCACCTAACCACCAGGCATCCCGCAAACCCATTACTATCATCTGGCGGCAAAAATAATGAAACAAGCAAAACATATCATCACATCGAAAAATCCATCTTAAATTGAAAATACTCTCTCGGCGGAGGTCAGAAGGAGACGAAATGCGTAATAAGGAGGGAGTTAAGACAATAGAGGACACGGCTAGAATCCAAGTTTAGAAAGAAGCTTAGATTTGACCCAGTACCTGTAAGGAGGCCTAATTAAGGTGATCCAACTCTACCTGTGCTTGATGAACGAGGAGACACAGAATGGAAAACATACGCCATGATCGGCGGGCCTAAATACAGATTAGGAGTGTGTGTGTGTGTGTGTGTGTGTGTGTGTGTGTGTGTGTGTGTGTGTGTGTGTGTGTGTGTGTGTGTGTGCGCGAGTAGCTTAGATGTAGGAATGGGTGTGTGGGTGTGATATTGGACGTGGAAATGGTAGGGGTAGGAGGAAGGGGGTAGGGAGAAGTTTGTAAAGCCGGACAGAGATGGGTAGGGAAAAGAGGGGATCAAAAGGAAAGGGGTAGTAGGGAAGGCGAAATAAGGAAGGTAGGGGGAGGGGTGGGGAAGACGTAAGGTAGTAACTGATGGAAGACGCAGGGGGAAGGGGAAAGGGTGGGGAGAGAGGGAGGTGGAATGGAGAATCTGGGAATAGGGGAAGGGAAATGGGTAAGCTGTAAGGTCAGGCATGAATGGAAAAAGGGGGTACTGCTAGAAAAGGATGGGGGGAAAGGGTGGTGCCAGGAAAGGGGGAGGAAATGGGGAAAAAAAGAGGGGGGAAAAAGGTTAGTGTCTGAAGGGGAGGAAATGGGAGGGGGTTATGTCAGAAAAGGAGGGGTTATGTTAGAAGGGGAGGGGTTATGTCAGAAAGGGAGGGGGTTATGTCAGAAAGGGAGGGGTTATATCAGAAGGGGAGGGGTTATGTTAGAAGGGGGAGGGGTTTATGTCAGAAGGGGAGGGGTTATGTCAGAAGGGGAGGAAATGGGAGGGGGTTATGTCAGAAAGGGAGGGGTTATGTCAGAAAGGGAAGGGGTTATGTCAGAAAGGGAGGGGTTATGTCAGAAAGGGAAGGGGTTATGTCAGAAAGGGAAGGGGTTATGTCAGAAAGGGAGGGGTTATGTCAGAAAGGGAAGGGGTTATGTCAGAAAGGGAAGGGGTTATGTCAGAAAGGGAGGGGTTATGTCAGAAGGGGAGGGGTTATGTTAGAAGGGGGAGGGGCTTATGTTAGAAGGGGTGGGGCTATGTCAGAAGGGGAGGGGTTATGTCAGAAGGGGAGGTGTTATGTCAGAAGGGGAGGGTGTTATGTCAGAAGGGGGGGGGTTATGTCAGAAGGGGGGGTGTTATGTCAGAAGGGGGGGTGTTGTCAGAAGGGGAGGGGAGAGGTGGCGCTGCGTCAGAGGGAGAAGGGAGAGGTGTTGAAGGGGTGGGGAGAACTTGTTAAGAGAAGAGGGAGAGTTAAGTTATAAGGGAAGGGAGGAATAGGAGAGGGGGGTGAAGAAGATAAGGGAGGGGATGGAGGAAGGGAAGGATGAGGTGGAAGGAAGTGGAGGGATGGGGAAAAGGTTATGTCAGAAGGGGAGGAGAGGTTTGGGAGGGAGGCAGAGAGAGGGGAGGGACTACATCAGATGGGGTGGGGAGTGGGGAGAGGGGAGTGGGGAGAGGGGAGTGGGGAGGTGTGTGTGGTGACTCTACTTGTTGGCAGTCTAAGGAGCCCAGGCGGCCATGTTGGGTCTCGTGCCTTATCACTGACTGCCATTCCTCTCCCTCCCTCCCTCACCCCCTCCCTCAAGCAGTCTCTCCTTCCCTCCCTCACGCCCTCCTTCACCTGTCTCCTTTCTTCCCTCCTTCCTTCCTTCATTTCCCTCTCTCTTTCTCTCTCATTCCATCCTTCTATCCTTGTATCTCTTTCACCTTTATTATTATTATTCATTTCTGCCTGCCCTTCCTCACTCCCTCTTCACCCTCCTCTCCTTCGTTACGCTTCTTTCCCCTCCACCTCCTCCCTTCCTTTCGTCTTCCCCAACCACCACTTCACCTCTCTACTCACTCACTCCATTTCTTCCTCCTCTCTTTCTATCACTGTGTATCCACTCTCTCTCTCTCTCTCTCTCTCTCTCTCTCTCTCTCTCTCCCTCCCTCTCTCTCTCTCTCTCTCTCTCTCTCTCTCTCTCTCCAACTAAAGAGCAGCTCAGTATCATTAAAGTTTCACCTCGAGAAACTCACGACGCCTTGAAGCCAACTCGACGCACTTGCCTCAAATGTACCCAAACAATCCCAAACAACTTAGAAGACTCCACACATTCCAGCCCGAAAAGTAATGTGGAGGGGAAGAACGAAGATGAGAAGGTGGGTGGAGAGTCATTAGGAAAATAATGTAGAAGGGAAGACCGAGGATGAGATGGTGGAAGAGGGGGGATAGCTACATGAGTGAAGGGGGAGTGACTTAGGAAGAAGGTGGCCCGATAGCAGAGGACAGTGTGATATGGAGGCGATTTGTTTCTGCCCCCCTCCCTGACGATAGACAGATAGACAGAGAGACCAACAGATATAGACAGATAGACAGACAGACAGATAAACAGACAGATACATACAGACATACTTCCATGCATTAACCAAATACAAATACCCATAACATTAAAAAGAAATATTTGAAGGTCTTTAAAATTACTTAGAATGTACTACACATAAATCACGCATCACACACACACACACACACACACACACACACACACACACACACACACACACACCTTCCAGCATCAAATCTAACCTTCTCTCTCATACTAGCTTAATAAATCATGTAATCCTAGAGGGTTATGACCTGGAGCACGCCCTTGAGCAGAAGGTAAGCACTTGAGGGCCTAGGCTGTATTCTGAGTGGCTTCTGAATCCCCTAACACCTCTTCCTTACCGATTTATGCGTACAGTAGATCTCACCATCCTCCTGTATGTAATTAATGCAAAATCGTCTTAAAATGATACAGGTAAAGGTAAGACTGTTGAGGTGCAATAAGGAAAATAAATCGCTGTGGAAAAAGTGCTACACAGACTCCCATCAAGCCGAGAATAAGGCGCCTCTTCCCATGGATAAAGTTGTTCCCTAATTCATAGTCTAACATATACCTTTTTTTTTTTCTTTTTTTTTCTTTTTCTTTTGAAAATTATGCAGCCTGTCATTGTCGCCTTGTCAGTTAGTTATTAGGGATGTATAGCCTAGCCCCGGACCCCTTTTTTTCTTAAAGAGTAACAGAAGTATTGAAGATGGATGGATTTATGGAAAGCTTTAGCTGTCTATCTGTCTGTCTGTCTGTCTATCTATTCATTTGTGTCAATCTACCTACCTACCTATCTATCTACTAAACTCTTTCTCTCTCTCTCAATGTGTCTGTCTGTCTGTCTGTCCGTCTGTCTGTTTGTCTCTCTCTCTCTCTTTCTCTCAATGTCTGTCTGTCTGTCTGTCTCTCTGTCTGTCTGTCTGTCTCTCTCTCTCTCTCAATGTCTGTCTGTCTGTCTGTCTGTCTCTCTCTCTCTCTCTCTCAATGTCTGTCTGTCTGTCTGTCTGTCTCTCTCTCTCTCTCTCTCTGTTTTCTCTCTCAATGTCTGTCTGTCTGTCTGTCTCTCTCTCTCTCTCTCTCTCTCTCTCTTAGTCTGTCTGTCTGTCTCTGTCTGTCTGTCTGTATGTCTCTGTCTCTGTCTCTCTCTCTCTCTCTCTCTCTCTCTCTCTCTCTCTCTATCTCAATATGCCTGCCTGTCTGTCTGTCTCTCTCTCTCTCTCTGTTTTCTCTCTCAATGTCTGTCTGTCTGTCTGTCTGTCTCTGTCTCTGTCTCTCTCTCTCAATGTCTGTCTGTCTGTCTGTCTGTCTCTGTCTCTGTCTCTCTCTCTCAATATGCCTGTCTGTCTTTCTGTCTGTCTTTCTGTCTGTCTCTGTTTTCTCTCTCAATGTCTGTCTGCCTGTCTGTCTGTCTGTCTCTCTCTCTCTCTCTCTCTCAATGTCTGTCTGTCTGTCTGTCTGCCTGTCTGTCTGTGTCTCTCTTTTCTCTCAATGTCTGTCTCTGTCTGTCTCTCTGTCTGTCTCTCTCTCTCTCTCTCTCCAGGAACAGTTCAACAGACCGTGATGAGCTGAGGGTCGGAAAAAAATCAAAAGAAATTATTATAAAGTCAGTAAAGACAAAACAAAACTTTATTTCGTGAAAAGACGTTAATCTTTTTTTTTATATATTTTTTTTGGCGGATTGAAGGACCATAAAGGATGTATTTCAACTATCTATCTATTTACTTATCTATCCATCTATCTACCTATATCTATCTATCTATCATCCCTATCTATTGACCTATCTATTGTATCTCTCTATCTCTCTATTTATCTATCCATCTATCTATCATCCCTATCAATCTATCTATTGTATCTATCTATCTATCTATCAAACATTTGTATCCATCTTTCTATCTATCCATCTATATATTTATCCACCTATCCACATATCTATCTATCAATCCATTTATATCATCCCTATCTATCTATCAATTTATCCACCTATCCATCTATCCATCTATCTATCTACCATCTCTACAACCGGACAGTAGTGAAGGTGAAGGGGGTAGGAGGGGGGGTGTATGAGGGAGGGTGTTGGGTCATGGGAGGAAGGGTCGTTGCTGAGTAGGGACGTAACTGTTTATGTATCTTTCAGTCTGATTACCCTTTAAAAGATATAACGTTAGGCATTAGATAGAGAGATAGATAGACAGATAGATAAATAGATAGAGAGATAGATAAACAGACAGATAGATAGATAGACAGATAGATAGGCAGAGCAAAAGACTGAGGTACACACAGACAGACACAGCCAGAAAGATAGATTGATAGATAGGTAGACAGACAGACAGAGAGATAGATAGAAAAAGCAGATAGATGAGAGAGAGAGAGAGAGAGAGTAGATAGAAAAAGCAGATAGAAGAGAGAGAGAGAGAGAGAGAGATATTTACACATAGATAGAACAGTAGGATACACAGACAGACGGACAGACAGACAAAGAAATAGACAGATATAGATAGACAGAACGACAGACAGTAGGATAGACAGACAGAGAAAGATATACACACGAAAAAACAGACATACAGACACACAGAAAAACATACATATCGACAGATGCACATATAAGAAGATAAATATTCAACACAGGAGCGCAAGGCCAAGATAAAGGCAAGAAGACCAAACACTTAAGATAAAGGAAGGCAGGAAGCAAGGCCGCGGGCTGGCCTTATCAGATTATCACCCCTGGAAAAATAATCGACTGCCAAAGAGGAGTAGATAAAAGATAGATAGCTAGAGAGATGATAATATGAGTAATGGATAGTCTAATGAGGGGTAATTATGGAGGGAAAATTAGAGAGGGAAAATTAGAGTTATTATTTACTCTCAGGCTCCTGTGACTCACTCTCTCTCTCTCTCCAAAATTGAACACCATGCTTCACACACACACACACACACACACACACACACACACACACACACACACACACACACACAAAGTACAAGCATTATAATACCGCTGATAAAGATAACTTTCATTTTCACGATAATTTAGAGCAAAAGTGAATAAATTTTACTCTGAACTCTCCTGCGGCCGCCTTGCAAGACTTCTAACCCTCTCCCCTCGCTGCTAAGACGGTCTCAAGGTCTGAAGGATGTCAAGGAAGGAGCTAATTGATGTCCTAGGCTGTTGACATCAAAGTATGCTCATCAATTTATGCTCCCTAACATCTCCTCCTAATCGACTTATTTTGCTTCTCTCTAACATATCTTCCTAACCGACTTATTTTGCTTGTTACTCCTTGCCGTCCTCTCCTGTGCCACTTAAATCATTCCGCCATCACCAGCATAAATAACGCACAAACCGATATTACCCAGCCGTATCCAAAAATAAATCGGTACGGAAGAGGCGTTAAGGAGCGTCATTAACCGCGAAGCGGAAGAATACGTCTGAGTCCCATTAGGCTTGGTTTGCATTGTATCCTGTGTGTGTGTGTGTGTGTGTGTGTAAGACTGATAATTTTCTCCTAATAATTCCTTCAATATTTGGCACTACTTTAACTTATTAATAATTGTCTCTGATAATTCCTTCAATATTACGTATTTACTCATATTTTTAAACAAGTTTCTCCAATAATTACGCATTTCCTCAACTTTTTCAATAATTTCCTATAATAATTCCTTCAATATTTGCATTTCCTCAACTTCATAAATAATTTTCTCTAATAATATTTCCTCAACTTTTTAATAACTGTTTTTTGTTCAATATTACGCATTTCTCCAATTCTAAAATAATTTCCTATAATAATTCCTTCAAAATTTAAGCATTTCCTCCGATACTCACACCATACTTTATTTAGCACAAAAATAATAATGATAATAATAATAATAATAATAATAATAATAAAATATAAAAGTGTTACAGGACAGACATTTTCCTATATTTTTACCTGCTTCCCAGACAACATTTTTTCTATCTATCTATCTATTGCCAGACGCCTCAATCCCGTTCGGGGTGGTCACAAACAAATCGCCTCCACGTCGCCCTGTCCCTCGCCATTTCACTGCCCTGCTCCCAACTCACACCCCCCTCTCTCATATACAACATTTTTTCACGTTAAAATATTCACTGACCTCTTGGGGACTCGAATCGTAGCGCGTGAAAGCAGTGACTCATCCCACGTTTAGTCCTTTTCCAGACCTAAAAGAAAGAGAATAAAAATGAAAACAGAAGAGACAGAAGTAAAAAAAAAATAACCATTATCACTGTCATTATCCTCCTCCGTTTCCTCCTCCTCCTCATTACTATTATCACCATTATCATCATCATCATCATCATCATCATCATCCACACCTTTCTTCCACCTGTAGATGCAATAGTAAAAGAAAAAAACAATACCCCCCCCCAAAAAAAAAAAGTCAGAAAAAAGATACGAAAAAAGTCGGAATATAGATTTTTCCATTTTTTTTTTTTTTTTTTTTTTTTTCAAGGCTCCCCGAAGGAAGTGTGTGGGGGATCAATACCACTCTCCTCAGGGCCAGGCTTTTGTTTCACATGCTAAAAAAAAAAAAAATGAGGAAGAAGGAAGAAGAAAAAACAGAAAGAGGAAAAAAGAATATGGTGACAAAGAATGACAAGGATTGAAATATGAAGAAATCTGGAACATTAGTGTTGCTTAAAACACACACACACACACACACACACACACACACACACACACACACACACACACACACCCTGCACAAGAACACGACAGATACAAAACGAGAGAGAGAGAGAGAGAGGCAGACTGAGACTAATGAGCTCAGCAAGAATTATTTTTGTTCTTACTGTCTTAAAACGCTCAAGACTTTTTTACTGTGCTGTTTTGTTAGTTAATATAGCCCCCCCCCCTCTCTCTCTCCCTCTCTCTCTCTTTTTCTCTCTCTCTCTCCCTCTCTCTCTCTTTCTTATGAATACAATGGAATAAAAAAACAAACAGCGCTGTATATCTTGATCAGGATGTTACATTTTTTTACTCTAACTTGGCCTATAATTGTTATCTCTCCATCTTGAGTGCTGGGCTGGAAAAATAGCTTAGCATTAGTATACGATGCTAGTCACGAAGAAGTGCAATGGAAAGGAAGTAAGGTGTAGTATTGTTATTTTCAGCCATGAAGGTTCGTGAAATAAACTGCAAAAAGGACGAAAATTAGGATAAAGTAAAAAATAGTTACCTCATACAACTATCAAAATCACTATAGTTAAACCCGGCATTATTTTATTTATCGACTGACTCTGGACACAAACTTCGAAGCCCGTTCCTTAAGGTCCAGTAGTCCTCCTACGTGCCACTCACCTACGTATGTCACCAATTCGACACTGATACCCACTGTCCATACTGTTTATATCGGGTTGTAATGGATTCAGTATTGTTAGACTGTTCCCTGTTCCAGTCTGGGTCTTTATTCACATTTTTTCTTATTTATTTAGACAACAAACCACCTTTTTATTCACCTAACCACTCACCTAACCACCCAACCACATATCCATCTAACACCCAACCACCTTACCCCCGAACCACCTGACCACACAACCACCTAACCCTCAACCACCTACCCACACAACCACTAACCCCAGCCACCTAACCACCCAACCACCATCACCCAACCACCATCACCCAACCACCACATCCCCGAGAGAGAATGATAACTGCGAGGCTGTGAGGGAGAGAATACCTGCTTTCAAAATTTCCTCAAACTCATAAAAAAATCAAAATAAAATCCCTGAGTATAAACCGAAAGGCCAAAATACATGCAATAACATTTTGATATTGTATGCCTCGCCTCTTGTACCTGATTCCATGAACTGGCTTGGGGGGAAAATGAAATATCGGTGTATCTCCATGGCTACCGATGCTGCAAATAGAAGGACGATGAAATGGATACTCCTGAAGTGTGAAATCCCAGCCGGGGGGGGGACAGCTTCAGCGATTTCAGGCTCCTATGACTCACTCCCATCTGAAGGGGGTCCGGTGCTAGCCAGACTAAAAACAATGGCGCTGATCTCAAAATAATAGGGCAAATGAGGCTTTGAATAAAATTGCTTGGGGTTAAATGGGATAGAATACCTGAGAATACCTGTGTTTAGAGTTGATCCGAGAATTAAAGGGTCAATGAGGTTGAATAAAGTAAATTTTAGAGCTAACTTTACGAGAATATTATGCTGCTCTTTTTCTCTACCTTGGCCCAGATTCTTGTCCTTTTTCCGGCTAATTTCACGTAGCTCAGTGGCAGACAAGGACAATACTACAGCTCTACGGCACTCCCCTAGCACTTCTTCATGACTAGCATCATATTTTAATGCTATTCTTCTCTCCTTAAATCAGGGTTTAAGGCGGACAGATGGTAATTTTGGGCCAAGTTAGAGTAAAAAGAGTATAGCTTTTCCGGCCATGAGAGGAGAAATGGTGGCAGTATGAACACTCAAATTCGTCTCCCATTCTTAGCTTTACGGAAAAATTATGGTGTTGGGTGGAGGAAAATACTAAAATTCTCTCTCTCTCTCTCTTTCTCTCTCTCTCTCTCTGACTTTCCCCACCACTCTGTTGTCTGACAAAACAAACTCGCCCTAAATTGATCCACAATTTTCCGTAGCTACTCCTCAAACTCAGCCAGTCACCTCCACACCCACTTCAGTTTAGTCTCTGCCAGTCACTTCCACACCCACTTCAGTTCAGTCAGTCAGTCAGTGAAGCAGTCAGTCAGCAAGGTCGGTCTATCAGTCTCCAAGTCAGTCATTTTTTCCTGAGCGGAGTCAAGTCAAACAGTTTACAATTTTCTCTCCAAGTGGTGCGAAGTTCAGCAGTTTACAGTTTGCTTCTTGAGTGGCATAATATCAAACAGTTTACAGTCTTCAGGCAGTTTACAGCACAGTTAGCATCGCCACTTCTGAATATTAAGTCTGAATTGTAGGTATATATGTATACTACCACAACTTTTGGATATTCAACTTCCATCCATCCTATCTGTTACAATCATTCATCCATCCTTCCATCCTATAAACCATCCAACTATCCCACCTCTCAATCTCATCCATCCATTCATGTATCCATCGTGTCACTCATCTAGTCATCCATCCTTTTCAATAATCCACCCTTTCTGTTTCATCCATCCATCCACCCATCCACCTGACATTTCATCCATCCACCCAGCCACCTTGTCTCTCATCCATACTACCATCCATCCAATAAATCTTTCATTCATCCATCTATCTATCCAATTTCCAATCTATCTACTCATCCATGTGCTCATCCGTCTAAATATCAATCAGCCTAGCCTCATATCACTTCATCAATACATACAACCATCCATACATCCATCTAGTCTCACTCGTCCGTCTAAGCTATTTAATCATCCATCTAAGTCCTTCATCCACTCAATAGGCCAATCATCCCCCCAACCATCCACTCACCTAGTCTCATCCACGCATCCACCACGTTCAACCAACCAGCCTGCCAGTATCTCCTTCATCCACACATCTACGTCTCTCCTTCATCCACCCACAATCCACCCACCCATCACCCATTCACCCACGCATCCCAAAACCTAACACCCTCCACTCCATAATCCCCAATACTAACATTTCTCTACTTCTCTCTTAATTCTTCTCTTTTTACTTGTCTCGCCGCTGTTCTCATCCCACTCTCTTGCAACTCATCTTCTTTCTCTCTCTCTCTCTCTCTCTCTCTCTCTCTCTCTCTCTCTCTCTCTTCTTCTTCTTCTTGTTCTTCTTCTTCTTCTTCTTCTTCTTTACCTTCCATCACCTCACCTTCATTCCTCTCTCAATTTCCCCTTCGCCCTCACCTCCCTCTACTCTCTCTCTCTCTCTCTCTCTCTCTCTCGCCTCAAAAAATGGTGAAAAAATGTTCTAGGGGCAATTTCTAAAGCAATCACAGCGTCGAAGGTTTGTTGAGCAGAAATTCCTCTAGCAGTTTTGGTGGGAGTGAAAAAATGAGAGAGAGAGAGAGAGAGAGAGAGAGAGAGAGAGAGAGAGAGAGAGAGAGAGAGAGAGAGAGAGAGAGAGAGTCAGCAGTTATTTTATTAAATGTTACGTCAGACTGAGACATTCGAACACGCACACAGACGGGGCGAAAAAATGGAGGAGGAAGTAGAGAGAAGGAGATGGAGGACGAGGGAAGGAATAGGGATAGATGTAGTGTCAAAGGTAGAGGTAGAGATAAAGACAGAGAAAGACACAGAGGTAGAGTTCAAGGTAGACGGAAAATGATGGGAAAGGAAGAAAGGATGGGAAGATGAAAGAGGAGAGAGAAGCGAGGGGAAGAAGGGAAGGAGGCAACTGGATAAGGAAGGAGAGAGGAAGAAAGGAGGGAAGGTGAAAGATGAGAGAGAAAGAGAGTAGGAAAGGAATGTGAGAGAAAGAAGCGAAGATTGTGAGAGGTGGGAGAGAAGAATGACGGGATATGAGAGAAGGAAGAAGGAAAATGGCGACGCGGAGTGAAGAAAGAAGATAACAGAATGTAGGAAATAAAGGAAATGGGGAGGACAGAGAGAAAATGGGGAGGAGGAAGACAAAGAGAATGGGGAGGAGGAAGACAAAAAGAAAATGAGGAGGAGGAGGAAGACAGAAAGAAAATGGGGAAGAGAAAAACGGAAAGAAAATGGGGAAGAGAAAAACGGAAAGAAAATGGGATGAGGAAGAGGAAAACGCATCCATAAAGAGTACAAGGCTAACTCTATCACAATTAAGTCTGTTTTTTATTTATTCTTTCAACCTCTTGATGATATTGGTACGTTGCAAGGAGGAGCAAGAGAGGGGAGGGGGGAGAAGTCTAGAAGGCGGGGAGGAAACCAATTCAGCTGGGTAGTCAAGATGTAAGCCTTGTTTTATAGATCAGTAAAGAGTGATGTGAATGATGTAAAATTTGGTAACGTGGATCACTTTATACCTAGCAATGAAGTCTCCACATCTCCATATAAGAGTATGATAAATGAAGGGAAGAGGCAGAAAAAATGTGATCTGTGCGAAGACAGAGAGAGACAGACAGACAGACAGACAGACAGACAGACAGAGATTCTCCAATCTCCATAAGTATGATACGGTAAATGAAGGGATGGGGGAGAGAGAGAGAGAGAGAGAGAGAGAGAGAGACGTCAGGGACATATTGGCGGACAACACATTACTAAAGAACACACACACACACACACACACACACACACACACACACACACACACACACACACACACACACACACACACACCGCCAGAGCCAACAAATTCATGAGACAACCCAGCCCTCAACATGATGGAAATTTTTTACGATGTGCTGACAAAACGTGGCTGGAATGTGGTGGTGGTGTAGTGTGGTGTGGTGGTGTGGTGTGGTGTGGTGTGGTGTGGTAGTGGTGGTGGTTATTGTGGTGGTTGTGGTTGAAGGGATGGCTCTTGTGGTGACTGGCAGTAGGGACAGTTGTTGTGGTGGAGGTTGCGGGGATGGTTGTGGTAGTGGCGAAGGTTGTTGTGGCACATGTGGTTGTAGTGGTGGTAGTAGGGATGGCAGCGGTGGTGACGGTGGCGATAGTTGTGGTGGTGGTGGTGGTGGTGATTGTGGTGGAGATTGTGGTAGTGGGGAATGCTGGTAGGGCTTGTGATTGTGGTAGTCGTGGTTGTATCGGAGGTTGCAGGTTGTAGTATGGGGGTGGTAGTTAGGAAGGTGGTTGGTACGGTGGTAAGGAGGGTGGTAGTACTAGTGGTATTTGGGGTGGTTAGTAGTGGTGATAGTGGCGTGGTAGTGTTGTGGTAGTGGGAATGATTGGTAGTGGTACTTTTTGTGGTGTGGTGGTGGCGGTGGTGGTGATGGTGGTAAAACGAGGACGATGGTAGTTGCAGAAGTGGTGGTGTTAGTGATGATGATGGTTGTGGTGATCATCATAGTTGTTAGTTAGTACAGGCAGTGGTGATAATGATGATAGTAAAGACAGGTGTGGCAAAAAATCTTAACTTTAAACCCTTCCATTCAAGACAGCGATTTTTATTTTATTCTTAATACCATACGATTAAATTCAGCAAAAGGACATCACCATAACAGTGAAGCAGGTAAAGAAGGCTATATCCTAGATTTCGAAAAACCTCTCCCAGTTTGAATATATCTTTTTGCTGGCAGAGAGAACACACACACACACACACACACACACACACACACACACACACTGAAGGGATTAATAAAGGTCACTGTTTGTTTGTCTGTTCGTGGTAATCCTGTTCAGCCAAAGGAAAAGAGTGCAAGAGCAGAAAGAAGAGGCTATTTGTTTATATATTAACTAAATTTCTGATTGACTTATTTATTTCAGTAATTATTTATTTATTTATTTATTTATTTACCTATTCCATCGTCATTTCATTAACCTCTCTGTTGTCTGCGTTCCCATAACCACCCAGTTTTTATTTTACTTTTGCTAATCAAGACGAAATTTTTTTTGGCTCTGGGGGCATCTCTAGAAGCGGCCCTGTCCATCTGCCACTCACTAACTTTTTTCGGACGCGAGGGGCTTCATTCCCATAAACTTTAGCAAGGCACATATGCCCTGGTGGTCCCGCATCTATTTATACCCCTTTTACTCTAACATGGTATAAAATTACCATCCCCTCATCGAATTCTGAGTTACAGCAAGCGAACAGCACTAGAATACGTTGCAAGTCACGAAGAAGAGCTACGAAAAAGGACGCAGAGCCGTGGTATCATCTTCTGCCAATGAACTACGTGAAATAAGCTGCAAAAGGACGAAAATCAGGACCCAATGGAAGCAGCAGAGCGAAGTACTTTTGCACTCGTTCAATCTGGCGGGTTAATATGTAGAATTCACCATTACAGATTTCTCCTTTGTTAAATAGTCTGGCGGCAACAGGAGGAAATAATATATGATGTCCTTGGGCTGAAAGACTTGAGGTTTTGCATGCTTCTTCTTCTTCCCCCTCCTCCTCCTCCTCCTCCTTCTCCTCCTCCTCCTTTCTTTTGTTGGTCAACCTCTTCTTTCTTATCATACTGTCCTGAGTTTCCTCCTCCTCCAACTCATCTCATTATTCTCTCTCCTGCCCCTCCACCTCCTCCGCTCTGTC
>NC_136967.1:60020889-60023389 GCF_032717465.1 Coenobita brevimanus | reverse complement strand
TAAAATTATCCTCTAACTCTCTCATGATAAAACCAACTCTAGCATGATATTCCAAGCGTTAGACGATTTTATTCAGCTGTGATTAATAACAGACGATTTGATGTAACACCTTTCTTTAAGCGATTTATTTTGCTTCTTACACCTTACTATACTCTTCTCTGTTACATAAATCCTTCCAATATCGCCGTACTCTGCACAGACAACGTACATAAGGATATTAACCAGCCATATCCAAAAATAAATCGCTGTGAAAAAGGGGCTAAGGAAATTCCCTAACACTTTTCCCCAAGCGATTTATTATGCTTCTTTTTACACCTTACTATCCTCTTCTCTGTTACATAAATCCTTCCAATACCGCCAATACTCTGCACAGACAACGTACATAAGGATATTAACCAGCCGTACACAAAAATAAATCGCTAAGGAAGAGGTGTTAGGGAGCTTCCTTTCCCGACGAGAAAACGAGACCAGGAAGACTCTAGTTAAGCTATTAAGAGATTTTTTTTTTTTTTTTTTACAGTGCTAAGGTGTAAAAATTTTTCTTCCCAAGCTTTTCTTTTCGCTGTAATTTCACGCTCGCACTTGTCTTTCTCCTTTTTTTCCATTCGTCTTTGCTGTTTTTTTTTTCACTCACATCTGTCTTTTTTCCCGCTCTTTGTTTCCTCCTTGCCGTTTTTCTCTCATCTTTCTTGTTTTTTTCTTCTTTCGTCTATGCTGTTTTTCACCCTCGCACTTGTCTTTCCTCTCCTTTTTTCCCCTTCCTTTTTGCTCCTCCCTTCACGTTCTGATTTTTTTTTTTTTGTCGCTCTTGCCGTCTTTCAGTCTTGTCTCGGTGTCTGTTTCTTCCTTCCATTCTTCCTTTGTTTTTTCATATCTTCCTTCCTTCTTTCTTTCCTTTCTTACTTCCATCCTTCTTTCCCTCTTTCGTTCCTTCCTAGTTTCCTAATTTCATTCATTCATCACGTCCTTCCTTCCCTTCCTCTCCCTCACTCACTCATTCACTCTTTTCCTTCCTTCTTTCCTTCCATCCTCCTTTCCCTCTTTCGTTCCTTCCAACCTTATTACGTCTATGCCTCCCTCTCTCCCTCACTCACTCATTCACTCTCTTCCATCCTTCATTCATTCATTCATTCATTCCCGTCTCCAAGAATCAGGCTTAATTAAAAGGTAAGCACCATTAATTTACGTTTACCCAACCAATTATCAAAATGCAACTCAGACTGCATTCAGCACTCAGCACACGCAACGAGAGAGTTATTAATTAAACTTTTTCAGTGCCTGGGAAATCTTAATAACAAAGGAGCGAGCAGACACAGAAGCAAGGGGGAAAAATGCTGAAAAAAAGGGGACTATTTCTAAATGTTTAATATCCGGTAATAGGAGGAAATGTTGGATGGGAGAGAGAGAGAGAGAGAGAGAGAGAGATTGCTCTCTTTATTTTCTCTAACGTTTATACTCTCACTCTGTGTGTGTGTGTGTGTGTGTGTGTGTGTGTGTGTGTGTGTGTGTGTGTGTGTGTGTGTGTGTGTGTGTGTGTGTGTGTGTGTGTTTTGAAGAAGGGTTCTGTATAGCCCAAAACATTAAAGAAAACACAAAACACAAAGTCTATCCTCTCTCTCTCTCTCTCTCTCTCTCCCTCCCAACATTTCCACATGTCACAATGAACACCTAAATATACAAGCGCTATACATAAAATTATCCTACAAACTGCGAGAACAATATAAATAAATAAAGAAAAAAATAAAGTGAAATCAGTAGGAACGTCTTTTAAGTCCAAATATTTTCTTATCCAAAAACCGGAAGCGACATAAGACTTCGCGATACAATAGTCTATTGATCTCTAAATAAAGAAAAAAAAAAGAAAAAGCAAGAAAGAAAAGAGAAATAAGAAAATAAAGAAATAAGTAGGAACGTCTTTAAGTCCAAAATAACTCCCTATCCAAAGACCGGAAGCGAGACAGGAGTTTCCAGTATCATAGCCTTTAATTCTTTCACTACGTTAATAGAGTAAATACCTGATGAAATTTGCTAAGAGTTATGCCCATCAATCTTCAAGAATATTTCCTCAAGGGGGCACACTTATCTTCTTCTTATCCCCTTATATTAAGACCTGGATGGACAGGGTGGTGAAGGAGGGCTGCCTGCGTGAGGGGGGAAGCGTTTTTGACATGCATTTTGGTGCCATTTTTTTTTCCAGTTTCGGAAATAAAAATACTGATAGTTTTTTTTTTGGGGGGCATGCATGATTTTTGGTGCTTTAATCAGTTTCCAAAATAAAAATACTGATTATTTTTTTGGCATGCACGATTTATGGTGTTTTTTTCAGTTTCGAAAATAAAGATGCTGATATATATATATTTTTTTTTGGGGGGGGAACATGCATGATTTTTGGTGCTTTTTTCAGTTTCGAAGATAAGAATGCTGATAATTTTTTGTTTTGGCATGCATGATTTTTGGTGCAGTTGTTTTGATTTAGGTTTAAAAAATAAAAATAAATAGA
>NC_136967.1:59933389-60018389 GCF_032717465.1 Coenobita brevimanus | reverse complement strand
CCTGTACCACCCAGAATCAACCCTGAGTGTCTTTTTTTTTTTTATTACAAGAAAGAAGGAACCAAAGACCAGACGCCCCAAAAAATCACCCCCCCCCACACACACAAAAAAAAAAAAGGCAAAAACATGATAACAGAGAGCCATACCGTCCACTTGTCTTCAAAATTTCCGTCCTGATGAATCAATATAAACCAAACTCATATATGTGGGAGGCGGGTCGATGGCTGTGTTGGGCCAGAGATAAAATAATCGATCCATTCTTCCCTCCGTCTCCCTGTTACCACCTCATTCCCCAAATTTTACGTATTAGCAATTGACATGAAAGTTTTTTTGTGCTACAGGTGTCAAAGATGAGATTATCAATGCACATTAAAGGCTCGATGAATTAATATAGTTCGCTGATGTGGATTTGGTTGACGTGGAGATGACTGAGACAAGAATGACAGATATTATAAAACTCCACATCAATATTATACTCATTCCCCATCATGACACATTATACGGCAGAGCTATACACCTATGCTCATACTTTCCATTATACTTAAAGATACACTCATTTTGTATCTCATTTCTCGACAGTTCTGGGTGACAGCAGAAAGCCTCTCATTGCACATTCTTTCATGCATATTTTCACCTTCGCTCTGTTAACCACGCGATGTTGCTTTCAGTGGCAGACAGCACTGTAACCCCCTATCGACAGCGGGGTCCAGAGTCTTCATGCAGCATTAAATATTTACAGACAGGGGACGTGTAAATGTCGCGCAACTTAAGTCCTGAAGTGGCAGCGCTGGTAAACTCTCCTCCACCATCACCACCACCACCACCACCACCACCACCACACTGCACCAACACCGGGCAAGTTTGTGGTAGGATATACACTCTGTCGCAATATGGATTTTTTACCTTAATTTGCCTGAACGTGAGAAAAAAAATCAAGTTACCCCTAGAACTCTACTTGGCCATGTTTGGTCTGTCCCAATAAGTCAAAATTTCACACATATTTGGTCACCTGATAAACTTTGTAAGATCCCATTTTTAAATTAATCTATTCAAGTTACTATATTCATTTTCCTTGGGCAAGCTTATCATCACACGGTTATTCTAATGATTATAAGAAAAATACTTCAAAGCCCATCGTTACTTATGAGTGGACGCCAAACCAATCACCTGCCAGTTCTCAAAATAAAAATGAGATCGAATAAGTTATAGTAGAGGATTTGGACAGACTTTATTAAATCGACACACATGTAACTCGAGTAAATATACTGTAAATGCTAGAATTCATGATAAAAAAAAGTAGCAAATTCAGACGCAGATAAACAGTAAATAGGCACAGATAATAATAACCAGTCATTCTAATTTAGGTAAATAATGTGTAAATACTTCGGGGATCAGAGTAATAATCATGTGTAAATATAAGGCACAGTTAATAAATGTAAATAATTAATGTAGTCGATAGATTTGATAAATGATATTAATTTTAAACACAAAAAACTGTAAAGCTTAGAATACTCAGATAATAATGATGATGATGATGATGATGATGATGATGATGATGATGATGATGATGATGATGATAATAATAATAATAATAATAATAATAATAATAATAATAATAATTCCCACTGTAATAAATCGCAGTACCCTTATATCCTCCCTATCACCACTACCAGCATCCAAAACAATACACCCCTCCACCCTTTCCAGACTAACAAGAGGCTGGAGTAACGATATCTATCTATCTATCTATCTACTGCCAGACACCACAATCCCGCAAAGGGTGGCCATTTGACACTGAGTTAGTTGTTTTACAGGGAGGGGCACCAACCCTCCACCAACCCACTTGTTGACACGTAGGGAGCACGTATGGTTTGGTTATATGGTTACCACCCAGCGTTGTATACCCCACAAAATTACCATGAGAGAGAGAGAGAGAGAGAGAGAGAGAGAGTGACCATCTCACTTGTATTATTATTTAGCAGATCTCCCCCACCCTTCTTCCCTCCCCGTGACCCGTTCCCTTTCACCCCATCCCTCCCTCCTCCCCTCTCTTCATCACCCTTTTCCCGTCCCTCCCCCCTCCCCCCATCATTCTCCCCCTCTCCCCTTTGCATTTCCATGAGTAATGAATGTTCTTTCTTTCCTCACTACCTCCCTCTCCCCTCATTCCTCTCTCCCCCTCCCTCCCAGTCTCTCCTCCCTCCCCTTTCCCCCCTCTCCCTCTCCCTCTCCCTCTTCCAGTTATCCCTTTCGTGTTCCCAAGGGTAATGAGTGTGCTCCCTTCCCCCACTATACCCCCCCTCCCCTCTTCCCTCCCTCCCTACTCTCCTCCCTTTTCTCTCTCCCTACCCTCCTCCTCCTCTCCCTACTTCCCTCCCTCCCTACCCTCCACCTCTCCCCTCTTTTCTCTCTCCCTACCCTCCTCCTCCTCTCCCTTCTTCCCTCCCTCCTTACCCTCCTCCTCTCCCATCTTTTCTCTCTTCATACAGTCCTCGTCTCCCCTCTCCCATCTTCCCTTCCTCCCTACACTCCTCCTCTCCCATCTCTCCGGTGGCGTACTGGTTGGCACATCCAGCACAATACTAAATGGACCAGAGTTCGGTTCCCGGGCTAGTCAGACTGTTCGACTAAGTTTGTTTCCACCTTGTTCTTGTTCATGCAGTAGTACAATTAGGGACCTGGGCGGTACAGTGACGGTTGAGTCGTGTCCTGGCAGAAGATTGAGATTTAGCAAAACATAAATGACTTAGTGATCCACGTGTACTTGATAAGCAATTAATCTAAGCCTCCTCCTCCTCCTCCTCCTCCCTCCTTCCTTTCTTCCTTCCCTGCCACCTTCTCCTCCCCCTCTCTTCTTTTCTTCCCTCTTGTCAACTCATCTCCACTGACTCCTTATCCCTGCTCCCCATTCACTCGTCTCTCCCCTTCCCTCCTCTCCCCTCCTCCCTTCTTCATTTTACTACGTTTCTCCCCGTCTCCTCTTCCCTTCCATATTCTCTTCCCACTAATCTCTCTCTCTCTTGACTCCTCCCTCTCACATCCCCCCCCCCTTCTCTCCCCTTTCCTCTCCTCTTCCCTCTTTTCCTCCCCCTCCTATTTGCACCTTTCTCACTCCATCCACCCCATTCCATTTTTCCACCCCTCCACCTTCCACCTACACTCTACCCGCTCAATCCCTTGTCCATCTCTCTCTCACAATAAATAAATAAATAATAATAATAATAAAATACTGTTCTTATCTCCACCTCACAGCACTAGATACCAGACACATTCTTCTCTGTAACAAGGAGCCTCGAGAAAGAATCACTAGGTCTCTTGTTGTTTGTTTGCATTCCTCTTGTACTCTTGGTGTAATCTCTTCTCCTCCACTCCTTCCTCTTCCTCCCTCCCTCCTCCCTCCCTCCCCCAAATGTGCCAGCCTATTATACCAGCAAGAGTGAATAATAACGACACATATCGCCACATGGGGACGGGGGAGGGGTGGAGGTCTGGGGTACAAAATACAAAGGGGTACAAAGGAAAGCAAACAGCAACAGACCTTATGGTCCTTTCGAAGCTGTTTGTTACAGAGAAGACTATGACTACGAGATCTAACTCTACATGCTGAAGGAGAAGGATAGTAAAGCAAGAAGGCTCCCCCCACCTCCAAACCCTCCAGTTAAAACTGGCAAGAAGGCTCTCCCCGCCTCCAAACCCTCCAGTTAAAACTGGCAAGAAGGCTCTCCCCGCCTCCAAACCCTCCAGTTAAAACTGGCAAGAAAAAGTGAGAAAAATCACCATGCAGCATGGAAAAACTGACATGGAAATTTCATAGGAAAGACTGAAAAGGAAAAGTTACATTCTATAATACATTATCTATAAGCTACCAGTATGAATAACCTGAAAGAGAAAATAGTAAAGTAAAATGAATAATCGAATAAATAAATAACTAATGCATGATACTATGTACGGGTAAGTTGAGTTTACGGGGAGTCTGCGGACACAGCGTGCAATTTGCACAGTGCACAATGTGGATGTTCAGGGGTGGTGCGGCAGCCTTCCCTGGCGCTATTAAGGTAGGCAGCAGTCAATCAGGCCCCAGCTCCGTGGGGGGGGCGGACGGTAAACACAAGGAATAAGGGGGGGGAGGGGAGAGACGATTGAGGGTGGGTGGGGAGGGGAGGGAGGAAACAAGGGAAGAGAAAAGGGCAGGGAGGGGAAAAGAAAGTAGGGGAAGAGAAAATGAAAAAAGAACCTCAGAACAAATGCCAATCAACTTCACAAAGGGTCATTAAGGCAGATAATTTTTCCTTCGGTCCAACAATCTAAGTTCCAACCAGGTCCCCAAATGCACTAATGGGTGATCAGGGACAAGAAGGAAACTATAACTTCATAATGTCTGATTGGGCCGGGAATCGATCTGGAGGCCTTTCAGATACGAGCTGGATACGTCAACCACTGCACCATCGACTCCCTGGGGACGGAGGGGGGCAGGGGAGAGTAATGGAGACTGGAGTAGGGGAGAGGGAGAGGGAGAGAAGTGGAGGTAGCGGGTGAAGATGAGAATGGGAAAGAATGGAGGAGACGGAGTGGTGGGGAAGGGTGCTGGAGGGAAGGAATGTGGAATATGGGAGGGGATGAGAAAACATGGAGGTGTGGGGAAACGAGGAGAGGGAGATTGGAGAAAGGGGAAGGGGCGATGGAGGGAGGCTGGAGAGAGTAGGGGTGTGGGAGGATGTAGGGAGGGAGATGTAGGGAGGGAGGGGGAAGAGAGAGTGGAGGAAAGGAGAGTTGGTGGAGAGAAGGAGAGGGGAGGTGTCGAGAGTGGAGGGAGGGGGGAGGGGATGAACGTTGGGAGGGAGAAGAGGGAGAGAGCAGTGGGAAGGGGGAAAGAGCTGAGGGAGGGGGGAGGGAGGGAACGTGGGGGGAGAGGGAAAGAAATAATGAAGAGGGGAAGTGCCTAGAAAGTTGGGAGGTGGTGAGAGGAGTAGAGTAGAATGGAGGAAGAGGGGAGAGTGGAGGAAAAAGGAGGAGGTAGGGAGAGAGGAGGTTGCAAGAGTGGAGGGATCGGGAAGGGGGAGAGTGAAGGGAGAGGGAATTGGGGAATGAGAGCTGGGAGGAAATGGGGCGTGGTGGGGAGGAGAAAGGAGGGTCGGGAGAAAAGAAGGAAGGGGAAATTTGGGGAAGGGAAGGATGGGGATAGATGAAGCATACAGAAGTACAGCAAAGCAGGAAGGGGTGAGGGGGGGAAAGGTGGGGGGAGTTGGGGAGGGGGGACAGGTGGGGGGAGTTGGGGAGGGGGTGGACAGTGGGGTGAGATTTACGCACCCAGCCAAATTGCATCCTTGTTGGTGGGATTTATGGCACTTGGTATATATTTGCACTGTTATTATCATTTTTTGTAATCCCCCCCACCAATCCCCCCCCTCCCCCAAAACAGTAAAGCTGATGTGGATTTATGAGCGGCGGCAGCGGTGTGTGTGTGTGTGTGTGTGTGTGTGTGTGTGTGTGTGTGTGTGTGTGTGTGTGTGTGTGTGTGTGTGTGGCGTAAATGATGATGCTTCTGCTTTATAGATATTGGTCTTATTAATGGGCGAGTCTGTTGGGGGTACGTTATTATTATTATTATTATTATTATTATTATTATTATTACAACAACTACTCCTATTACTACTGCTATTTTCAGTGAGATCAACGCAGCGCTTCCTTAATCTTCTTAACTAATACAAACGTGAGATGCTGTGGAAGAGTGGAGATGATAATAATAATAATAATAATAATAATAATAATAATAAAAGTAGTAGTAGTGGTAATAAATCACACACACACACACACACACACACACACACACACACACACACACACACACACACACACATTCATGAAAAAACACACAACACATACAATCTCACATACTGTACACACCAAAACCTCTCCCTCTCTCTCTCTCTCTCTCTCTCTCTCTCTCTCTCTCGCAGGCCTCAAGTGTTCGTGGCATGATTTTTACGGCAAAACTTACGAGCGGAATCGGACGGACTTTTACGAGGAAGACACCCAAGATTTTAGGGCCCGTAGTCTAGTATTAGGAGGCTCCCTAACACCTCTTCCTTAGCGATTTATTTCTGAATATGGCTGGTTATTATCCTTCTGCAAGTTACCTATGAAGAGTACGGAGATACCTGAAAGATTTTTATATAGCACAGAACAGGGAAGTAAGGTGTAATAAACAAAATAAGTCGCTTAAGAAATGGTGTTAGGGAGCATCCATAACCGACAAGAATGCGAACCCAGGACACTCAAATTCACCGCCAGGGCCACACAGGTGAAGGTCCGGATTAAGAAAATTTCCGCAGGTAGTCAAAACTGGCACAACAATTCTTCCCCTTCCTCACTTTCGCTACGGTGTGTGTGTGTGTGTGTGTGTGTGTGTGTGTGTGTGTGTGTGTGTGTGTGTGTGTGTGTGTGTGTGAGAGAGAGAGAGAGAGAGAGGAGCAATAAATAACAGAGACATTACTATCGCTCAGCCGTACCCGCAAAACACAGGAACTGCCTGGTGGGGTTGAGCAGTGCTATATCTGGACCACCCTTCACCCCTCTCTCCAGCGCCGTACAATCACTCAAGGCCAAGGAGAATAGGAGACTTTCTTAAATTAATCCTTACCTTCTTAAACTACTTAACTCCACGAGAAGGTAAGATTAAGAAGCACGTATTTAAAACTTTCTTTGTAATTAATGTCTTTTGATGCAGTAGTAGTAGTAGTAGTAGTAGTAGTAGTAGTAGTAGTAGTAGTAGAATGCAGGACACGGCGACGAGGAGGCGATTTGATTGTGGTCACCCTCTCCGAGATTAACAATACACCTCATTTAAATACTAAATCCTTCTCAATCCGCTAAATCCTCCAAATCAGGGTATCATTAATAATCCACCCAGTCTTTCTCTAATTCTTCTAACTTTCATTACTAGATTTATAATGTTTTCTCTCTCTCACTCCCTCTCTCTCTCTCTCTCTCTCTCAAAGCTATATGATATCTTCCTAATGCATGCCAAAGTAATATTTTTTCTTTTAACACACCGATAAAGTAGTCTCTCTCTCTCTCTCTCTCTCTCTCTCTCTCTCTCTCTCTAACTAGACCTATCCTTACGATGAAAGGGCTCGAGGTACCAGGCGGTTCCACTCAATCCAGATGCGTAAAATTACTTAGAAGAAAATGCCACCAAAATAATCCCACGTGAATCCAAAATGGCGCAGGTGTCTGGGGGGATTTAAAATACGACCCACGTGAATCCAAAATGGCGCAGGTGTCAGGGGGATTTAAATTAAGTGAATCCAAAATGACGCAGGTGTCAGGGGGGATTTAAAATAAGGAATCCAAAATGGAGTAGGTGTCAGGGCGGATTTAAAATAAGTGAATCCAAAATGGCGCAGGTGTCAGGGGGGATTCAAAATAAGTGAATCCAGAATGGCGGTCAAGGGAGATTTAATACACGACCCATGTGAATCTAAAATGGTGCAGGTGTCGGGGGGGATTTAAAATCAGAATCCAAAATGGCGTCGGTGTCGGGGGATTTAAACTAAGTGAATCCAGAATGGCGCAAGTGTAAGGAGGGGATTTAAAATAAGTGAATCCAAAATGGCATAAGTGTCAGGGGGATTTAAAATAAGTGAATCCAAAATGGCGCAGGTGTCCGGGGGGATTTAAAATGTTAATCCAAAATGGCGCAGGCGTCAGGGGGGATTTATAATACGGCCAGGGCCCCGAAATCAGCTCGGCCAACGTATTACAGTCGTGAACTTTATGCTAGGATGCGTAAATGATGACGAATGGCCAGCGTCTGTTTCAATATCAGTAGTAAATGTGTGTGTGTGTGTGTGTGTGTGTGTGTGTGTGTGTGTGTGTGTGTGTGTGTGTGTGTGTGTGTGTGTGTGTGTGTGTGAGAGAGAGAGAGAGAGAGAGAGAGAGAGAGAGAGAGAGAGAGAGAGAGAGAGAGCAGACTGAAGTTATGTGAGCATCCAACAGTCTTGAAAGAGTGAATGATGTGGAAGGAGAGGAAAAGAGGGAGGATGAAGAAGAGGAGAAGGAGGAGGAGGAGCAAAAGAGTGGTGGTGGTGGTGATGAAGGTAATGGAAGACAGCGGTGGAGAAAGGTGATGATGACGTAGGGGATGGTGATGGTGGGTGGTGGAGAATGATGATACTAATGGTGATGGTGATATGTGAGATGGTGGTGGTGGTGGGGATGGTAGTGGTGGAGGTGGAGGATGGCTGGAGGTGGTGGTGGAGGAAATGAGGGAGGGTTGAGGCGCCGGAGGGCAATTTCCCATTTAAACTCCGTCGATAACCAGATCCTGTTGCCTCACCCCCCCCTCTCTCTCTCTCTCTCTCTCTCTCTCTCTCTCTCGTCTTCCTCATTATTATTATTACCATTATTATTATTCCTTTCCTCATCTTTATCCTCCCTGTTAGACTCCTTCCTCCATCATTCCTGTTCTCCTCTCCCTCTTCCTCCCTCCTCTCTCCCTTCCTCTCTCGCTTGCTCCCTCTTCTTACCCTTTCTCCCTGCCTCTCTCCCTTCTCTTACCCTGCCTCTCTCTCTCTCTCTCTCTCTCTCTCTCTCTCTCTCTCTCTCTCTCTCTCATCGCTAATTTTTCCTATATATTCCCTCTTTTCCATCCCTCTCTTCCCACCTCTCCACTCCCTTCCCACCCTTTTCCTATCTCTTCCCTTCCCTATTTCCTTTTCCTCCTCTCTACCTCTTCCCTCCCTTCCTTATTCCCCCACCCCCTTCCCCTTCCCCCCACCTCATCCCCTCTCTCCCTCTCCCTTCCTCCGATTTCTCCCCCTCACTCTCATTCCATCAAACCATCTCACATTTATCTCGTCCCTAAACTCTGTTCTACTTTTTTCTTACGGTACCTTTAGTTGAGTTTTTCGCACTCTCCTTCCATTCTTTCCTTCCTTTCCCTCTTCTTTCCTTGCTTGCTTGCTTGCTTGCTTCCTTCCTTCCTTTCAATTCCCTTCCTGCCATCCTTCCCTTCTTTCCTTCTATGTTCTTCTCCTTTCCTTTCTTGCATCCTTACATTCCATCCTTATTTTTCTCCGCTTTCTCCTTCCCTCCCTTTTCCTTCCTCCCTTCTTTCCTTTCTTCCTTCCGTCCTTCTTTACCACCCTGCTCTTTCTTCCATCCTCACTTTCCTTCCTTTCTTTCTACTCTTCCTCCCCTTCTTTCTCTTCATCCATTCCTTCTTTCTTTTTATACTTCCTTCCATCCTTTTCCTCCTCCTTGCTGTGCCTTCCTTCCTTCATTCCATCCTTCCCTTCCTTACTTCTTCGTTCCTCCCTTCTTCGAAACCCCTCTTCATTCCTTCTCTTCATCTTTCCTTCCTTCCTTCCCTGATGTCTCTCCTTCATTCTCCCCCCTTCCTAAACTCAATTACGCTTCAACTAACTCCCTCCTTCTCTCAACTCCTTCTTCCAAATACTTTTCCTTCCCATTCTTTCCTTCGTTTCGTTGTCTTTTTCCACTTTCCTTCATTTACACCTCTAACTTCTTCCTTCTTTTAAAGTCATGGAGTTAATTTCTCCTTCACTCACTCCTTTATTCTGCTCCTTCCTTCACTCCTTCCCGGATATAATAATTCCTTCATCTGTCTCTTCCTTCCGTTATTCTTCATTCACTTATTCACTTACTCCCTTACGTCCTTCATTCTCTCTTCCCTCCACTCACTGTACTTCTTTCTTCACTTCTTCCTTCCATCACTTAAAACTTCCTTCACTTCCTCCTTCATCCACTCACTTTTCCTAAACTTTTTCCTTCCATCACCCACTCTTTCACCAGTTTCTTCAATCACCCTTCCTTCATTTTACTTCACTTACTCCTTCACTTACGGATTCTCTCATCCTTCCTTCTCCCTCATCTTTCCTCTCGTATTCCCTCCACATTCCTTCTCTCTAGCCTTTCCTCTCTTACTTTCTTCCTTTTTCTCTAGCCATCCCTTCCTCTTTTCTCTCCCCTCTCCCATCCTTTCTCTCTCTCTCTCTCTCTCTCTCTCTCTCTCTCTCTCTCTCCCCCTTTATCTTTCTCCATTTTTCTGTCATCTTTTTCTTTCCGTTTTTTGGACCCTTTCTCCCTTCCAATGCTCCAGTTTGCATTTTTCATACCTCCTCTCTCTCTCTCTCTCTCTCTCTCTCTCTCTCTCTCTCTCTCTCTCTCTCTCTCTTTCTTTCTCTCTCTTTCCTGAAGTGCTTCCAAGACTTTACTGACATTATTATTATTATTATTATTATTATTATCATTATTATTATGAAGAGATCGAAGGAGAAAAATTATAAGAGAATGGAGACGATGAGAGGGAAAGGGAAATATTATTATTATTATTATTATTATTATTACTATAACTACTACTGCTACTATACAACAATTATCTTTAAACAATATGTTTTAGATACCTAAGTTGTAATCAAGACAAAAAGACAAGAAAGACCCATTGCACTGCCCTTCCCCTTCCACGGCTCAAATAACAGTCCACTAAGGCAATTAACATCAATATTTATGTGCCCATTGATGATTATTTTCACATCAAAGTTAAAACGGGGATTGAGGGGTATTTTGAGAGGGATAAAACACACCTTCCACGAGCTGGGGGGAGGCGTGTGTGTGTGTGTGTGTGTGTGTGTGTGTGTGTGTGTGTGTGTGTGTGTGTGTGTGTGTGTGTGTGTGTGTGTGTGTTTCTTCTGTCCTCCCTTTCTTCTTCAATGACTTCACCACATTCTTTTTTCTTTCTTCTCAATTCTTCTACACTTCCTTCACGCATCTCATCTCCCTCTCCTCCTCTCCTCCATTCTCTTCCAATTTTTCTCCTTCCATCTCCTCATCATTCTGGTTTATTATAATTCTTGCTACGTCCACACGATATTATTTTAACTTTAAAAAATACCTATCGCAGGGAAAAGGTAAGAAAAATCAATTATACACCTGGGCAATTAAGGAAAACACACAAATGGTCAGGTGTGCCAGGAATAAAGGGAAAAGTAAGTGCTTGATATGTAGGGGCTGATCTTTACTCTCTCTCTCTCTCTCTCTCTCTCTCTCTCTCTCGGTAAGTCTCCCTCATTCCTACCATTCCCGCCTCGTAAGTCTGCCCAAGTTCTCTCCCTTTCTCCTTTCTTCCGCAATCTCCCTTCCTCCCTCCCTCCCTCCTCTCCCTCCCTCTTATTTTATCTCATTTCCCTCTCTCGCTTCTTTCCCCTATTTTATATCTTCTCCCCCTTTCTCCCTTTTCTTGACTCTCTTCCTGCTTCCTTTCCGTCTTTTGGTTTCCTCTCTCTCTCTCTCTCTCTACCTTCTATCTCTACCTTCTAGCTTTCCTTTCTTATTCATTTTGACACCCTTTCCTTCCTCGTCCCTGCTTTCATGTCTCCTCCCTTCTTCCGCTCATTTCCTTTGACAAACCATCTCCCTTCCTCCCCTCACTTCTCTCACCCTTAATCATATCTCCCTTTCCTCCCTCTTCTATTCTCTCCCTATTTCCTCCTTTCTTGCTCCAATAACTCCCTGCCTCTCTAATTCTGTTCTCCTCTCTGTCTCTCTCTCTCCTCTTCTGTTTTCCTCATTTCCCTCCTTTCCTTCAATCCTGCCTGCCTCCTTCCCCCCCCCCTCTCTCTCTCTCTCTCCCCTTCCTTATTTCCTACAAGTACAGTATTTTCCTTCTATCCTGCCTGCCTTCTTCCCTACCTTCTCTCCTCTCTCTCTCTCTCTCTCTTCATGCCCTATCCCAGCAATTCACACCAGCCAAGGGTCCATCATCATATTGGGGGGGGGGAGGGAGAGAGACCGTGGTTAATAAATAAATAAATAATAATAGTCTGCCATTACCGGAAGAAAATGAGAACGATGCCAGGGTACCCTGATTAATATTTTCACCCGTTTTCTGTTTATACTCAACTACCAGTTTTATCTCTCTACTTTCAATTTACTATCAATTCCAATTTTCATCCTACTTATAATTTACTGCCATTTTTTTTCCTACCCATTTTCCGCGACCTCGTAAAAACTAATTAATTTTTACGTCATTTTTTAACAAGACGTAAATTGTCCCATCAGCTCGTCATCAATTTTGCAACCCGTAATTAAGGACGCTATTAACGAGTCATTTAAGTCCCAGGTCCGTATTTTCGTCCGTTTTGGCGCGTCCTTGGCACCCCTTCCTAAGCGATTTATTTTTGGATAGGGATGGTTTATATATTGGTGTACGATATTAATGCAGAGTATGTGGTGATGCTGCGAGGATTTATATAACACAGGACAGCAAGGCGTAATAAGGAAAATAAATCGCTTAGGAAAAGGTGTTAGGGAGCTTCCTTGACCCACGAGAATACAGGCCCCAGTCTCGATTATTCGGGTAAACACACACACACACACACACACACACACACACACACACACACACACACACACACACAAACATCACAAGCACAAAAAAAATCCCCCCCTCCCCTTCTCTCTCTCTCTCTCAAGTCCGACCGTGAAACTATTCCTGTTGAAACTTAAAGTAAATTTCACTATGTTCCTCTTGTCATTACTTCCCTGTTTTCAAGGAACTAAAAAAATCACTCACTGCTTTATCATTTTTAGTGTGTGTGTATGTGTGTGTGTGTGTGTGTGTGTGTGTGTGTGTGTGTGTGTGTGTGTGTGTGTGTGTGTGTGTGTGTGTGTGTGTGTGTGTGTGTGTGTGTGTGTGTGTGTGTGGCGGCTCCTTTTTTTGGTGTCCCTGTGGAATATACGAAGGGGAAGGAGGGGGCGGTGATCCCCTTTATAACAACGGTAAGGGGAAGAGGGAGGGGGGACTGGTCTTAATGGAGAGAGAGAGAGAGAGAGAGAGAGAGAGAGAGAGAGAGAGAGAGAGAGAGAGAGAGAGAGAGAGAGAATCCTTCATATAGGAGTGAGGTCATTTATTCAGGCTAAACCTGAAAGATTTTTTTTTTTTTTTAATGATCTACGAAGACAAGGAAGTGAGTATGTGGAGGGGGGAGAAGGGAGTGAGACTGTGTATAATGGGAGGGGAGAGGAACGGAGGATGGGGGGAAAGGAGGGGAGGGGAGGGGTTATGAGGGAGGGGGAGGGGAGGGAGGGGAAGGGAGGCAGTAGGCGTGATGGAAGGGGTGGAAACGATCTTGTTAACTCTTCCACCCAGACAAAATACAACAGAGAAAGTGGAGGGGAAGGGGGTCAGGGAGGGAGAATGGGCGGAGAGAAGGGAGAGAGAAGATGGAGTGGGTGGAGATGACTCTGAGTGGGATAGAGAGGGGAGGTGGAGAGGGAGTGGATAGGGCAGCACAACGGAGTACAATGGAAAGCAAACACCATCTGATCTATTGATCCTTTCCAGGCTGCTGTGGAGGAAGAGAGGATGGAGAGGAGATAGAGAGGGTGGAGAGGAGAAGAGAGGATGGAGAGAAGGTAGAGAGAGTGGAGGGGAAGAGGGAAGGAAAGGAAATGAGAGCACAGGAGGCGGTGAGAATGAAAGAAAGGATGAAAAGACAGCAAAGAGGGTGAAGGGAAAGTGGGTAGAGGAGAAGAGGGGTAAAAGAAGAGTGGGTGGAAGAAGAGTGGGTGGAAAAAGTGGGAGTGGATGGAGAGTGGAAGGAAGAAGTACAGCCAGCGAAGGTGAAGAAGGAAGTGTGCCGAGAGAGAGTAAAGGTGGAAGTAGGATAGGTAAAGCAGGAAGAGAGCGGCGGTGGGTAGGGATGGAAGAAGGGGGTGGGGGGCAGGTATATGAGGTGTGGGTGGGGGGAACAGGTATATGGGGTGTGGCGGGGGGGGGGACTAAGACCAGCCTGAAAAATCTTGGGGTCATATTAAAAATCCGGGGTGTCTTAAAAAATCATCCCCCCTCCTCTCTACCCTCCCTTTCCCTTCCTCTTTAATATATAAACACTTTTTTTCCCTCCGCGGTGATGGTGCAGCACGGGACCGCCTGTTAAGGAGAAACTAAGGAGCATTTACTAGGCCTTACCATATACATTTCACCATTTTTACCGATACTTATTCCAGAATGTAAAAAAATGAATATTACTGAATCCCTTTTCGCTACGACGGACACACACCAGTATTTTATTTTCCACTTTTTAGCAGGAGTTGATGTAGTGCCTTGTGTATTCCTAGAACGTAATTATTTCACTTACTTATCTTTACTGATACCCGCGTTGGTGGCACTTTTTATTGAATACATTAACCCGTCCACTACTATAATTGCTTTGTCTTCACTTGAGGGGACTAAACCACTCATGAAACTTAAGTATTTTTTGGTCATGGTTAGGTGAAATTTGACGTCTAGTTATGAGGTGGGAAAGCGTCTCCTTGGTTACTAGTCAAATTTACTCTCCAATCTGACAACATCTGGCCATTACAGAGCTGAGGCTATGGATCTTTGTCAGTCGAGATTAAACAGACAATAGCCTACAAGTCAGTCCTAAGCTGAGAAAAATAGCATGTTGGGAAAGTAAAAAAGAAGTTGATCCAAGGCGTTAAAATCCTCCTCTATTTTTCACGTTAACGCAAGGCTCTTTTATTATTCCTAGCACTCAGAGGATTACCATCTTAAATCCTGTGACGTACATTGTTGCTTTCTCTTCCTTCTATTTCCAGACTGTCTTTAATCACCTTCAGAAAGCACACTAGTGGTAAAAGGGGACACTGACAGCTGTACGGTATCTCACCCACCACCAAGAAAACTCTCACTTGGTCTAATCATCATCATCATCATCATCATCATCGTCACTCCACCATCGTCATCATCATCATCAACATCATCATCCACACCCCTTTCCAAATCTAGGGTGGGGTAATGGGGTGAAGAAGGGTGCCGAGAGCCAGACACAACTTGATAGGGTGATATACTACCCAAAGCCTGCCTAAATGAATGGGCCTCACTGTCACTCACCTCCATTTCAAGCCCCTGGAATCCTGGCTCCACCTGATAGATCAAAATTTAATCCCACCTATCTGACAGTGTTAATCCTACGACTGTCTATTTAAAAAGGAAAGAAATATGATAAAAAATAGAATACGAGGACAGAGAACAAGAGAACAAAGAACAACAAGAACAGAAACAGAACAGAACAAGAACAGAACAAGAAGAACAAGAACAGAACAAGAACAGAACAAGAAGAATAAGAACAGAAACAGAACAGAACAAGAACAGAACAAGAACAGAACATGACAAGAACAAGAAGAGAACAAGAGCAGCAAAGAAGAGAACAAGAACAGAACAAGAACAGAAGAACAAAAAATATAGAACCAGAAAAAAAGAGAACTAGAACACAGAACCACAAACATTAATCAGAAAACGGGATTAAAAAGAAATGCAGATGAACAGAGAAAACGAGGTACAGAAGAGAGAAAGAGAGAGGCAGAGAAACAGGGCAGAAAAAGAGAGAACGAAAAGAGAAAAAAAAAAAACATAACAAAGAAAATAGGATATAAAAGCAGAGAAAGAGAAGAAGAGAGAGAGAGAGAGAGAGAGAGAGAGCAGGGACAAATTAAAAACACGATACTATGGCCGCATCTCTCTCTCTCTCTCTCTCTCTCTCTCTCTCTTCCAAATCTTAATTTCAGCTTCCCTCCCTCATTCCCTCCCTAACTGTTCTTCCTCCCTCCACTCCCAAACTTCCTCCCCGCTCCCCTTCTCCCCATATATATTCCTTCTCCATCTAATCCACATGTGTTCTCCCTCCTCCCCTCTTCTCTACAACTCCCCTTCTTCCTTCTTCTATCCTCCTCTCCCTCCCATCTTCCCCCTTCTGTCTTTACCCTCCCTTCGACATGCTTTCCTCCTCACCCATCTCTCTCCCTCGTAAATGCTCCTTCCTCCTCATCTCCCTTTCTCCTCCCTCCCCATTCCTCTCCCTCTCACTACCCCTTCCCTCTCACATCCTCTCCCACATCTAACCTCCATAATCCTTTCCCTCTCACCTTCCTCCTCAGCCCACTCTTCATCTCCCTACCATATCCTCTGTCTCACCGCATCTCCTCATTCCTCTCCCTCTCACCCTCCAATCTTTCTCCCTCTCACCTCCTCCCCCCTCCCTTTCCCCTCCCCATCCCTCTCCCCGTCCCCTCACTTTATATTTTCCCCTCACGTTCCTTAAATTTTTCCCTTTGTGCCATCCATATTACTTTTTTTCCCTCCTTCAATTCTTTACCACGTTCCCCTCGTCCTTACTTTATCTTCACTTCTTCAACTACTTCGTCCCTCTTCGTCTTTCTTTACTCTCTCTCTCTCTCTCTCTCTCTCTCTCTCTCTCTCTCTCTGCTTTTCCCGCATCTCTGTCACCCTCTCCCTCTTGTTTTCTAATTCATCTCCCTCTCCCTTCTCTCCCTGTTCATCAATTGTCATTCTTCGTATCTCCTCTCTTTCTCTCCTCCTCCCCTTCGTGTCTCCCTCCCTCTCTCCCTCTCCACCAATACTTCCCTCCTCTCTTCCATCTCTCCCACTCTCTCTCTCTCTCTCTCTCTCTCTCTCTCTCTCTCTCTCATTCTTCCTTTTAATCTCCATTTCTCTTCCTGTCCTTTCATTCCCTTTCAGTCTTCCTCTCTTACAAAATGATTTCTGTTTCCTCCCCCTCCTCCTCCTCCTCTCACCCTTCCTTCTCTCTCAACCTCCGACATAACTCTATCAATATCAAGACGTCACTTATGCTTATTACTACCAAAAGAAAAAAGATTATTATAACAATGGAGTTTTATTTTATTTATTTATTTATTTATTTATTGCTGGATTTGTTACGTACTGCTTCTACTAACCCTTAAAATATTACAGGCTTTTCCACAGCTGAATATAATCGTCTGGTTGTGGCAAAGGTTGAGCTGGTAGGATGTCGTAGTGAATGGGTGAATATGCCTTCCCTCCCTCCCTCTCTCTCTCTCTCTCTCTCTCTCTCTCTCTAATATCCACTCACTTCCTTCGCTCATTCTTCCCTCTCTCCCCCAGCGTCTCATACTTTCTCATTCACTTTCATCTCTCTCTCTCTCTCTCTCTCTCTCTCTCTCTCTCTCTCTCTCTCACTCTCTCTACCATTCTCCCACCATCCCTTCAAACCTCTCCCCTCCCTTCCTCTCCCTTCCTCTTACAGTTTCTCCCTCTCTTTCCCCTCTCCCTAATCTCCCTTTTTCCATCCCCTCACTTTCATTACCTCTTATACATCCCTCTTTTTTTTCCCTCTCCTTCCCCTCTCCTCCATATCACATTTCTCTCTCTCTTCCCCTCTCTGACTCTCTTTTTATATATCTCTCTCTCTTGCTCTAAGCTACATACTGATACTCAAATTTCTGCTCCCCTCTCTCTCTCTCTCTCTCTCTCCTAAATCCCACATATTTCAATTCCCATTCTCCCTTTCCACCTCCATCCTCTTCCGGCGATCCTCTCTCTCTCTCTCTCTCTCTCTCTCTCTCTCTCTCTCTCTCTACGCAGCACCATAAACCTCTCTTTTCTCTCCCCAATCGCCTCTCTTCACCCCCAACAACATTCAAACATTCCTTACTCTCCCCACCTCCCAATTCTTACACCTTTCCTCTCTCTCTCTCCTCTGAAGTTTTTCTCTCTTTCCTCCCCACTTTCTTCCTCCCTCCTAGAAAACCCCTCCACTTTTTTTTTCTCCTTCCCTCTTTTCGTTGAATTTTTCTCATATCTTCTCTTTTTTACTCTTTTCTCTTCTCCTTTCTTTTCTCCTCTCTTATCTACGCTTCTCTTCTCTTCTTTTCTCCCCTCTTCTCTCCTCGCGTCTCTTCTCCTCCGTCCTCTTCTCTCCTCTCCTCTCTTCTCTTTTCTTCTCTCTTTTCTCCCCTCTTCTCTCCTCTCCTCTCTTCTCTCTCTCCTCGCCTCGCCTCTCCTCTCCTCGTCTCTTCTCCCCTCTTCTCTCCTCCCATCTCTTCTCTTTTCTTCTCCTCTCCATCTTTTATAACTCTCATACATACATCCTTCAATTTGTGCATTCTTTCATTTTCTTCTCTTCCTTTTCCTTCCCTTTTCTTCTTCTATATCTATTTATTTACTCATCTAGGTACAGTATTTGTCAATCTATCTACTGTTGCTTTCCTTACATCCATTCCCCTCTCTCTCTCTCTCTCTCTCTCTCTCTCTCCATACAGAAACCACCACCACAAATTCTCAGCCTTAGACCCGCCCCCTTCCTCCTCTCTCCCTCTCTCCTTCCCACCCCTCTCTCCCCAGTCCCCTCTCTCCCCTCTTCCTCTCCCCTCTCCATACAGACGCCACCACCACAAATTCTCAGCCTTGGACTTTTATCTGGCTTTCCCCTCAGGCGTGATCTTATGAAAAGTTAATCTCCTCTTCCACGTCTCTCTCTCTCTCTCTCTCTCTCTCTCTCTCTCAAACACACACACACACACACACACACACACACACACACACACACACACACACAGATCACAGGGACGAGCCTTCACCTGTGCTCCATTAATCAGGTGTTTTCATCATCAAAATTATTATAAACACGTAAGAAAGATGAAAGCATACAAGAGCCCCACACCAGGCAAGATTTTACCCAGAATTCTTAAGCTGGTGAAAGACGAGATACATAAATATTTTGAAGGTTATTTAGGATGCCTCAATTTCTCTTTCTTTTTCCCTTCCTTCCTTCTTTTCGCCTTCCTTCTCCTCTCTCTTCCCCTCACTCCTCTCTCTCTCCCTCTCTCCTCCTCCTCTCTCTTTCTCTCACACCCTTACTCAATCCTTCTCCTCTCTTATCTCTTTTCCTCACTCCTCCTTTCCCCTTTCCTCCTCTCTCTTTCCCTCATTCCATTCCCCACCCCTCCTCTCCTCTCTCTTTCCCTCATCCCTCACTATCTTACCCACTCATATCCTCTCCTCTGTCTCTCCCTCACTCCCTTACTCACTCCTCCCCCTCTCTCCTCTCTTCTCTCCCTCCCTCCTCTCTCCCTGCCCTGCCAACCCCCTGACAACAGCGGCTGGTGAGGAGGAAACAGTGAAATCCCCTAACTCTCTTTTTCCCTGCACTTCTTAAAGACGTCCCGTGTGAAGAAAAGGTGGAAACTTAAGACCCGCATTCTCCTGGGTTAAGAAAGCTCCCTAACACCTCTTCCTTAGCGATTTATTTGTGGATAGGTCTGGTTAATATCCTTTTGTACGTTACTTATGCTGAGTATGGTGACATCAGAAGGATTTACCTAACACAGGACAGTAAGGTGTAATAAACAAAATAAATCGCTAAGGAAGAGGTGTTAAGGAGCCTCCTGACCCTACGTGAAAACGAGTCTAAATCGAAACCCACGACCAATGAATAAATAAATAAATAAATAAATAAAGGACATTCCCGTATTCAATGGGTTAAATAAGTGGAATAATTAGCCTAGCCGCTGTCCCCTACGCTCCTGATGGGAAAATAAAGGAAACAAAGGTAAACAAAAGAAAACATGAAAATAATGGGAAATGGAGGAAAATAAAGGAAAAGTGGAACACGAAAAACAGAAGGAAGTAAAGAAAATAAAGGAAAAAATAGAGGAGGAAAATGAAGAAAAACAGGAAAAAAGAAGTAAAACAGGGAAAAATGAAGGAAAACAGGGAAAAAATGAAAGAAAACGGAAAAACAGAAAAACGAAAAAAATGAAAAATATGAAAAAATGAATAGGAAAAATGAAGGAAAACAGGAAAAATGAAGGAAAACAGGAAAAATGAAGGAAAATGGGAAAAATGAAGGAAAACGGGAAAATGAAGGAAAACAGGAAAAAATGAAGGAAAACGGAAAAATAAGGAAAACGGAAAAAATGAAGGAAAACGGAAAAAGAAGGAAAACGGAAAAAATGAAGGAAAACGGAAAAATAAGGAAAACGGAAAAAGTGAAGGAAAATGGGAAAAATGAAGGAAAACAGGAAAAAATGAAGGAAAATGGGAAAAATGAAGGAAAACAGGAAAAAATGAAGGAAAATGGGAAAAATGAAGGAAAACAGGAAAAAATGAAGGAAAACGGAAAAATAAGGAAAACAGGAAAAAATGAAGGAAAACAGGAAAAAATGAAGGAAAACTAGACAAATAAAATGAAAATAAAGGACGATAGGAAAATAAAGGAAAAATGCAGGAAAACAAAATAGGAAGAGGAAAAATAAAGGAAAACAGAAAATACAGAGACAATAAAGAAGACGAAAAAGGGTAGGAAAGTGTGATACCATATTCCTTTTTTTTCCACACATAAATGGCAGGAAAAACTAATAATAGACTATCAATTTCATGGGGGGGTAATTAGGAAGTTAATGGAGGCGATCATTATGGCCCAAAAACGTAGATAATTTAGGTATATCACACAGACTTTTGCAAATGGACTCGCCCTTGGATTAAATTAGTAGTAGTAGTAGTAGTAGTAGTAGTAGTATTTTATTATCACATTATTATCATTATCATTGTTTTCACCGGTATTATTATTATTATTACTATTATTATTATTATCATTATTATTATTATCATTTTTATTATTATTATTATTATTATTATTATTATAGTATCATGGACTATTTTGCTTTCGTCCGCCATCTTTTTTTTCTATAACTGATTGCATTTATATTTATCTTTATTTTTTTTCAACCTCTTCGATATGGTGATGATATTTTTATGGCTGAAGAGAGTGGTTTATTTTTAACTTCACCTGTTCACGGGAGTCCCAGGTAAAATTTGCTGAGAGAGAGAGAGAGAGAGAGAGAGAGAGACGCTGTACACCATGGAACTGAAAGAGCAGATCAATAACATCACCCCTTCTCACTTCCGGTCTGGGTAGTTGTACGTTGACGTGAGGGGATTTTTGTGTTCGCGAAGTAATTAATCCGATGAGTGGATGGATTTGCCTGCTTCCGAGTGTGATTATTCGGAACGGAGGACGCGCTCAGTCGGGATTTTCGTCAGATATCCAGCTTAACAGGGGTAAACAAACACAATTTTTTCATTAAAAAAAAATAACACACACAAACACACACACACACACACGTTCTGCTTTAATTCATTCTGTTCACTGACGTCTTTATTACCTTTATTTTCCCCCATCTCCAGGTGACATTTTCGATCAGAGGGGACTTCTTGTAGTTAAATATCAATGTAATCTATAATCTCTCCTGTCTGAAAACCAAAGTTGAATTTAATAGCCTAGAAGTAGAACATGGCCCTTCCCACGGCGAGGTGCAAAGGAATATGAGGTTTGTCGCTTGGGCACTTCCGCTCTCAAAAAGTATGTAGAGAGGAAGACAAATCAGGCAGGTACAGAGACAAAGGCAGGAAGTAAGCAGTAAGGGGACGAGGAGAACAAGTAGGATGTGCAGTACCAAGTCGAAAGCTCGCCTATTGCACTACCTTTACTTCCAACTTAAGGCTTGCATGTCAGTTTACTCCCAGACGTATTATTTCAAAGAGAATGATTTATGGGAAGAGAAACATACCTGGCCTCTCTCAGGTTAGATTCAGCCAGCAGAGGAACGTGAGGGGAAGAAGAGGTAAAAATATCTGGCGTACTACTGTTTCCGGTTACACAAGCGGTATATTCGAATCACTAAATTAAGAAGCTCTAAGATATGCGGGAGTTATTTATATGATGAAACAAGGATCTGAAACACACACACACACACACACACACACACACACACACACACACACACACACACACACACACACACGATACCATATTCCAAGTTCCTCTTCAGTTCAGTCTTGTGTCTCTAATTTAGCCTTCCCTATAAGTATTAAAAATTACATGTGTTCTTTCTCAAACTTTTTTTTCTGTCAGTGTTGGCTAAGCTTTGGTGGGTGGGGGAGCGCCTTCCATGCTATCCTTGTCTTATTCTAGTTTATATTAATACCCTTACAGTGTATAATATGAACTGCAGTACGTCAAACATCCTTACATAGTTATCCTCTGTTATTATGTATTTATGTTTCTTATATTTACACTATTTACACTCTCTCTCTCTCTCTCTCTCTCTCTCTCTCTCTCTCTCTCATCTAAATATATTTTCCCGTACGTCATACACTCCGATGCTTCTTCAAAACTCAGCTGGCCGGCGCGATAGAGGGGATTGGATTAGCCTAAACAGGATTGGATTAGGCTTGATTAGCATGTAAACAAAGCCAGGCTCCTTATTGGCTTAGCGGGGCTGTGAAGGGCGGGATTAGGGCGGCTTGTGGCTTTTCTGGCTTTATAAAATATTTCGCGTTTTTCGTTCCCTCCTCCCTCTTATTTCTCTCTTGCCTCTCTTTGATATTTTTTCTACGTCACTTCTCTTTTCTCCTCTTTTCCAATCTTCTCTTTTCGCTATACATTTTATTCATTCTTACTCTCTTCCTCTTTTTACGCTTTCCGTAATAATTTACTCTTCTTCCTTCCGCCACCTCTTTTCCTTAATAATTTTCTTGTTTTTTTCACTCCAGCTCCTTTCTTTTTTACTTTGATTTACATATTTTCTTCAGTCCCTATCTTTTCGACGCTCTCTCTCTCTCTCTCTCTCTCTCTCTCTCTCTCTCTCTCTCTCTCTCTCTCTCTCTCTCTCGTATTATTTTCTCAAGTCCCTATCTTTTCCACTTTCTCTCTCTCTCTCTCTCTCTCTCTCTCTCTCTCTCTCTCTCCCTTGGATTTTTTTTTTAACAGAAGATGAACAGAGGAAGGAAACACAATCTAATAAAAAAAAATCCATAAACCATATTACAGGTGTCCTCCATTCATGAAAAAAAATATACACATATCTTTAAAATTAACCCAAAAAACTGTGATATAATTAGCCTGTTGCTGTTTGTTTACTTTTACTGTTTCGTAAATTTTTCCCTCTTCTCACTACCTTCTTCCCAAGCCTCTTCATTTCTCCACCTTCATTACCCTCTCTTCTCCTCTACTTCCCATTTCCTTTATTCCCTCATTACGTTCTCCTCTTCTACGTCCCTCCCTTCCCTACTTCTCTCTGTCCTCCGCTTTCGTATTTTCCTTCTCTTCCTCCCCTCCTCACCCTCGTTTTCCTCCTCTCCCCTCTTTATTTTTTCCTCCCTCCATCCTTGCCACCACCTCCTCTTTACCCTCTCATTTTCCTCTTTTTTACATCTATATTCCTCCCCTTTCCATCTTTCTCTTTCACGCCTACTCTTTCTCCTTTCTCACCTTCAGCTCTTCGTCTCTACCAATTCCACACTTCTCTCCCTATCCTCTCAAGCCTCTCTTTTCCTCTGTCCTCTCTTCACCCACTTCCTTCCCTATTTATCTCCCTTTTCTTCTCTCCCCCCCTCCCCCTCTTCATAGTCTTCTTCATTCCCTCGCTCCCCTCTCTACCCTCTTCCTCTCCAGTTCCCTCTTTTTTTTTTCCTTTCACTCTCCTTCAATCTCTCCTTTCTTCTCCATCACCTCCTTTCATTCTTCCTTCTTTCTCTTCTTCTTTCTTCCTCCCTCTCCTGTTTCTTTCTTCTCTCGCTCCCCTCTCCATCTTCTTCATTTCTCTCTCTCTCTCTCTCTCTCTCTCTCTCTCTCTCTCTCTCTCTCTCTCTACCATCTCCATCTTTATTTGTCCCTTTCTTCTCCCCCTTCTCTCCTTTCCTCTTCCACCATCTCACTCAGATTTCCCTCCCTCTCTCCTCTCCACCATCCAATTCAGATCCCTCCCCCCCCCCTCTCTCTCTCTCTCTCTCTCTCTCTACCCGATTCCGATTTCTCCCTCTCTCGTCCCTCCATCTCTCCCTTTCCTCTCCACCTGAATCAGATCTCTCTCTCTCTCTCTCTCTCTCTCTCTCTCTCTCTCTCTCTCTCTCTCTCTCCACTCGATTCAGATTCCCCTCCCTCTCTCCATCCCCCCCCCTCTCTCCTCGCAGGTAATGAGGTCTGTGCCTGGCTTAATGAGTAACAGAGGTAACAGGTAACACAGGTAACAGGTAACACAGGTAACAAGTAACGGGTAACACAGGTAACTATGGTATCGGGTAACACAAGTAACGGGTAACACAGGTAACAGGTAACGGGTAACACAGGTAACGGGTAACACAGGTAACGGGTAACACAGGTAACAGGTAACACAGGTAACAGGTAACACAGGTAGCGGGTAACACAGGTAACAGGTAACTATGGTATCGGGTAACACAGGTAACGGGTAACACAAGTAACGGGTAACACAGATAACGGGTGACAGGTAATACAAGTAACGAGTAACACATGTAACGGGTAACATTTTGGAGGGACATGTCTGAGTCGGTGGCATGCTGGGGGGAGGGGAAAGGGAGGGGGGAGAGGGAGGGAAGGGAAGGGAAAAATAGAGAAAGAGAGAGAGAGAGAGAGAGAGAGAGAGAGAGAGAGAAACACGCTGCAGATATATAGACTATGAAAGGGAGAGGAGGGAAAAAGAGAGAGAAACAGACAGACAGACAGACAGACATATAGATGGACTGTGTAAGGGAGAGGGGACAGAAAGAGACAGACAGATAGACAGACAGGTGAAGTGTGCAGGGAGAAGGAAATAGAGAGGGGAGAGAGAAAGAAACGGACGAACAGACAGACGTGGTGTGTGTGTGTGTGTGTGTGTGTGTGTGTGTGTGTGTGTGTGTGTGTGTGTGTGTGTGTGTGTGTGTGTGTGTGTGTGTGTGTGTGTGTGTGTGTGTGTGTGTGTGTGTGTGTGTGTGTGTGTGTGTGTGCTTGCTAAGGCCACACTACTATTTTACGAGAGAGAGAGAGAGAGAGAGAGAGAGAGAATTTTGATAAGTCAACCCCTTCACTTTCCCTCAGCTGAATAAAATCGTCTTGTAATAACCTATGTTAAGTTCCCAGACGCACCGACAGAAGAGATGAGGGTTTACTAGATCTAAAAATAATCCCTGACACGTAGGCTTTCCCTCATCTGAAAAGAAAATCGTCTGAATTTCGCCTTTTATAACCACGTGTAAAAAGACCACGAAAAAAGGGTACAAAAGAGCTACCCTGCCCTTCTTAGCAACCCCTTCTGTCCCAATACGCATTTTTTCAGTACCTTCAGACGATTTCCTTCAGCTCAGGGGAAACTAATTGCAGTGAAGGGGGAGGAGGATAGGGGGTTAGTGGAGGCTAAACCCCTCTGTATTTCGAAAAGGCGAAGAAAAAAAATCGTCAGGGGGTAGAAGAAAAAACACTATAAAATTTCGAAACTGAAAAAAATCGTCCGGAGGTAGAAAAAATAAAGTAAAAATTATATATCATTAGACTGAAGAGATTAATAGTAACTTTATTCTTTAGCTTAGACTGAAGTTTATTATCTTTATTTTCCTTTTTAATTCTATTTTATTATTATTATTATTATTTTTGGTCTTGCTGTTGTCATCGTTCTTTTTCTCCTTATTTCCCGTACCTGAAGGCACAGTAGGACAATTAGGCTCTACATCCTCTCCACAGCACTTCTTCGTGACTAGCACCATACTCTTAGCCTCTTTCCACAGCTTAATAATAACAGTAAGTCATTGGGCTGAAGTGGTTAATATTTAGTTTAACCCCTTGACTATGGTGATGTCCTCTCTCTCTCTCTCTCTTCCTTCCTTTCTTCTCTTTCTCTCCTCTTGTCCTCATTTTCCTCTTTATTCCCCCAAATTTCCCCCTTCCTTCCATCACCTTCTACCCTCTGTTCCCCCACCTCCTCCTCTTCCTTCTCCGCCTCCTCCTCTTCCTTTTCCTCTTCTTCCTCCTCCACCTTCTCTCCATTTCCTCTCCTTTCAGTCCTTCACTTCTCCCTGCTCTCTCTCCTCCCTCCATCCTCATACTCCACGAACTTTTCTCTTCCTTCATCATCTCATAATTTCTTCTCTCTAGCCTCCCCACCATCCTCTCCCCCCAATTTCCTTCCCTCCACTGTACTTTTTTTCCCCTCCTTACTTTCCTCCTCCCTCCTTGCTTCCACCCTCTCGTAACCTGTCCCTCCACTTTCAACATCCCCTCCCGTTCTTTCCTCTAATTTTCCTCCAACTATTCCTGTATCTTTCTTCCCTCATCAGTTATTTCCCTACTTCTCTCACCTTTTATCTTCCTTCTCTCCTTCCCTCCCTCCTCTTTCATTACCTCATTTCTTCCCTCCAGTTTCCTCCCTCTCCTCTTTTTTTTCCTCCCTGTCTCTTCATAGCTTCTCCTGTATTTTTTCCCTCCTTCCCTATTCTTCCTCCTACTCTTCCCTCCCTCCTCTTTCATTCCCTCATTTCTTCTCTCCAGTTCCCTCCCCCTTTCCTTTTTTCCCATCCGTCTCCTCCTAATTTCCCTCCTCTTCCCTCCCTCCTCTTTCATTCCATAATTTCTTCTCTCAGGTTCCCTCCTCCTCTCTTTTTCCCCTTCGTCTCCTCCTAGTTTCCCTCCACTTCCCTCCCTCCTCTTTCATTCCCTCATTTCTTCCCTCCTCTCCTTTTTTTCCCATTGCCTCTCCTACCTTCCCTCCTCTTTCCTTCCATCATTTCTTCCCTCGGGCTCCCTCCTCTTCTCCTTTTTTCCCCTCCGTCTCCTACCTTCCCTCCTCTTTCCTTCCCTCATTTCTTCCCTCCAGCTCCCTCCTCCCTTCTTTCTTTCCCATTGCCTCTCCTACCTTCCCTCCTCTTTCCTTCCCTCCAGCTCCCTCCTCCTCTCCTTTTTTCCCCTCCGTCTCCTCCTATCTTCCCTTCAGAGCCCGCACACAGAAGACGAATTAATGACGGAAAAAGCAGCGTTAAAAACCCTTTCATCAACTCGAGACGCTGAGCAAAAAAGCAACGCAAATTGAATTCCATCCGACATCGGGTCAAGACGATGCTAAGACACCCAGGGGCCACAAGGACGACAACCCTGGATTTCTTCAAGGCGAATTTCGACCTTAAGGAATGATAGTTCGGGTCGACTTCCCCTGGTTGGGCTTGACTTAGAAACCTGATACCCTGGACAGTTCTCGGGGGGGAAGGAGGGGAGAGGAGGGGAGGAAGAGGGGGGAGAAGAGGGTGAAAGAAGGGGGAGAAGAGGGGAGGAAGGGAGGGGAGGGAGAAGGGGAAAAGGGAAGAAGAGGGGAGGAAGGGAAAGGAGGGAGAAGGGGAAAAGGGAAGAAGACGGGAGGGAAAAGAGGGGTGGAAGAAGGGGGAGAAAAGGGGAGGAAGGGAGGGGAGGAAGAAGGGGAAAAGGGAAGAAGAGGGGAGGGTGAAGGGGGAAGTGAAGAAGGGGAGAAGAGGAGTGGGAGAGGGGGATGGTGGGGAGAAGGGGAGGAGGGGGAAGAGGGGTGTAGAGGGGAGAGAAAACTAAGACCTGACAATGAATGCAGTCAAATTCGAGTCTTTTAAGCCCTTCTGCACGAGGACGCATTTTTCTCCCTTTATTCCCGCTGTTTCCACACATTTTAATAACCTTTGAAAATTACCTTTGTGGATATTGGGGTTAATTATGGGTGTATTAATGAAGGCTTTACCTAATAGTGTGTGTGTGTGTGTGTGTGTGTGTGTGTGTGAGAGAGAGAGAGAGAGAGAGTTAAAATGTACCTGTGGTCGAAAAAATACGCTTCTGAGTAATCACGCAGGTTTTAATAAAGGAAAATTCAACCTTTCCCATTCACGTCAGCCAGTCTGCCACACACACACACACACACACACACACACACACACACACACACACACACACACACACACTTACAACCGTCCCACACAACACACATACCTACATCCCTTCCCCCAAACACTGTGCATAACATGGCCCTTCGTGTATGGTGTTAGTGAGGGGAAAATCGTAATCAAAGTCTGCCTATTATTCATTACAATTAAGCTTTTCTGTCTACCTACCCTTGTGTCTCTTGTAAATCAACTAATTGTGGTAATAAATCCATTGCCACTGAAGCCTGAAATTACCCTCAATTGATGATGGGTCAGTCCTGATGTCCACAGTCTGTCGAAATTTTCCTACCAGTCTGATTAGTGTCCGATCTGACTCTGTCATGTTTGGATCATTGTTGCTTTTTACTCATTCCACTGATGTCCTGGTTCTTTCATTATAGCCAGGGCTCTTTTCCGTTCAGTTTGTTTTACTGTCTCATTCGTGTCCTGTTCACGTTTGTTTTATTCATCCCCACTTCATGTTAAACTTGTCTCATTCGTGCACATCATTTTATTCTTGTCTCATTCGTGCCCATCATCTTTTTCTTGTCTCATTCGTGCCCACTTCATTTTATACTTGTCTCATTCGTGCCCACCGTTTTATACTTGTCTCAATCGTGTCCACTTCATGTTACTCTTCTCACTTGTATCTCGTCTGTTTAATTCGTGTCCCAGTCGTGTCCAATTTGCCTCGTCAACTAAGCTACTTTCTGCCTTGCCTTTTCTGCTCTCTCTCTCTCTCAAGCTTAGTTTTTTCCACTCGTTCCAGGTGTGTTCAATTTGTCACCTTAATTCCGTCCTTGTTCAATTTGTTCCACTCCTGTTCAATTTGTTCTCATTCGTGTTCAGCGCCGTCTCACCCAGCGTAAGTACAGTTATCAAGGCTGTGTCCAGTTTGTCACAATCATCAAACCTACTATGACTACTTTTACTACCACCACTACTACCACTATTATTACTTACTACTACTACTACTACTACTTTTACTACTAATACTAATACTATTAACACACACACGCATACATCACAACACCCCGCCATTCATACACCACATCTCCCACCCCATGCACCCCACATCACCTCCCCCCCACACACACACATCACCCTCCCACACACCACACACACATCACCCCCACACACATACCACATCACCCTCCCCCACACACACACCAGCTCACCCCCCCATCCCCCCCACACACACAATACATACACTGACTTCAAGGGCTAACTTTTCCTAAACTTTTATGATGGTTTATTATAATTCCTATGAGTCCCCCCCCATCAAAATAAAATAAAAAAAATCACCCAGTCTTATCCCGAACGCCATACCTGGGAAAAGTCTTATATGTGAGTTACGTGGCATGATATTGTGATTAAAAGGAGACAGGGCGACATGAAGGCGATTTACCTGTGGCCACCCCTTACGGGATTAAGGCGTCTGGTAATAGAGAGACAGAAACTGATATGGATAGATTGATAGATATAGATAGATACATCAATTAAGTTAGGGATGTCAAGGTACAGTAATATTAAATACGGTGGGAAAAAAATACAAAAAAATGGTTAAAATACAAACACAGTGGCTAAAACAAAATGAAAATCAATGAACTGGTGCACTGGAGAGCAGATAAAAGACCTACACACACACACACACACACACACACACACACACACACACACACACACACACACACACAGTATAAGCAGATGACATGGGGAAGACACACAAGCACAGAAAAAAAACTGAAAATATACATAGGCACGTAAATACATAAATGAGAGAGAGAGAGAGAGAGAAATAACTCCTTCCCACAAGAGAATGATGATGATGTGTCTTGTCAAGGTCTCTCTCTCTCTCCAACCACTTCCTCTCTCCACCCTCTTTCTCTCTCTCCCTCCCTCTTTTGTTCCTCTTCTCTTTAGGCCTAGTTATGAGTGCCTCTCTCTCTCTCTCTCTCTCTCTCTCTCTCTCTTTCTCTATCTCTCTCTCTCTCTCTCTCTCTCTCTCTCTCTCTCTCTCTCTCTCTCTCTCCACGCATCCCTTTTCATTCATGCATCCCAGCTCACCCCCTCTCCCTCTCACTCACTCTCACCCCCTCCCCTCCCCTCATCTCCAGCCCCTCAAACCCCTCCACCTCCCTCGCTCTCACTCGCAATCCTCACTCTCACACCTCTCGCTCACACCTCCCTCATACACACCCCTCTTATTCTCACTCATTGCTCTCTCTCTCTCTGACTCTCATCAGCTCTCTCACCCTCACACTACTCTTGATCCAACTTTCACTCTTTCACACCGTCACGCCTGCCTCCCTCACTCACACCTCTCTAACACACACTTCATTCCCACTCATATTTCTCAATTTCGCTCACATCTCTCTCTCAATCACACCTCTCACTTTCACTAAATTCCCTCTCGCTCTTACACCTCTCTCACTCTGTCACACCTGTCTCACCCTCACTCACTCTCTTCCCTTACTCTCACTCATACCTCTTTCTCTCACTCACACCTTCCTCATTTTCATTTACACCTTCCTCATCATCATTCACTATCACCCTGTCACTCTCATCTCCATCAATCTCACTCACATCTCCCCCAATCTCACTCAAAATTCACTCACTCACTCACACCTCCCTCACGTACTCACCTTTAATCTCTCACACCTCACTCTCTCACTCACACCTCCCTCCCTCTCACTCAAATCCCTCAATCTCACTCACACGTCCCACTGTCACTCATGTCTCACTCACACCTCTCTCTCACATACCAGTACCTCTCACTCTCCCTCACACTTTTCTCTCGTTGTCACCCATCGCTTCTCACACTCATATCTTTCTCACTCTCTTTCACATCTCGTTTTCTCTCTCTATCTCACTATTTTTCTCAGTGGTCCTTGTGTCATAATTCATCTTCCCCTGTCTGTTCTTTCTCCCCACTTCCGTTTCCTCCTCTCCCTCTCCTCGTTAAAACTCCTCCTCTCTTTCCTCCACTCTCACTCTAACTTCACACTACTTCTTCTTCCTCCTCCTCCTCACACTTTCAAAACTTTCCTCCTTCCTCTTACTCCCCCTTCAATCTTCCCTTCCACAAATCTCAACATTTATATCCCCCCATTTTTCTCTTGTGGGCGGCGGTGTTGTAGCGGGAAGCACAGTAGTCTAGAAAGGAAAAGGTCCCGGGTTCGACTATACTTCATTCATTTTAACTTGGCTGAGAATGTGGTGTTTTTTCGGCTCATCTCCCGCAGATCAGCGTCAGAATAAGGCAATACTACAGCCGTGCAAACTTTCCACGACACTTCTTCGTGATCAGCATCAAATTCTAGAGTTAATCTCCAACAGGCCAGCATTCATGATGGAGAGATGCCAATTTTTACGCCTACTGAAAGTGAACAGAGTATAGGAAGTCACACTTTAGGGGCAAAAGTAGGGACTGTCTCACATGCACCCACTTCTTCCCTTCACATCCTTTCCCAACTAAACCTCAGCCCATGGTTCCCTGGTTGCAACCCTCTGCAATGGAGAGGTTCACTCCTGCAATGGACTATGAAGGATTGCACACATCTCTTCTTTTTTCTTCTTATTCTTCTCTCTGCCTTCCCTCTCTTCGTTTTTCTTCTTCTTATTACCCCTGCCTTCCCTACGCCTCACATTTTCATTCCAAACTTTCAACTTTCTCCCGCCTCACTTTCTTACATCCCGATCCCCACCTTCTGGCTCTCCTCCTTGCATCTCCCCCCTTCCCCCCTCTCTCTCTCTCTCTCCATCTCTCTGGCTCACACACCCTCCCCCTTCTCTCAGTTCCCTTCTTTACCTCCACACTTCCTCAAACTCCACAACCCTCCTCTTAAATTCTTCCGTCTCCCTACGTTCTCCCCTTGCTATCTTATTCTGTTTATTTATTTACCTGTTTCGTTCCTTCCCCTCCCCCCATTTCCCTTACCCTTTCTCCCTACCTTCCCCTCCCCTTCCCCTCCTTTCCTCTTTGCTCCCACCAACCTCAGCTAAAACACCTCTTTACTCTTTCATGTGTACTCTTCCCCCCACTCCCCTTCCCACACTCCTCCTTTCCCCCTCCCCTTCCACTCAACTTCACCATCTTATCTATCATCTCCCCCATCTCCCCTCCCCCTTATCGCAGTACTGCACTACCCCTCCTCCACCCCACCTTCCCTAGCACTCAGACAGGCTCGCCCCAATCCTACTTTCTACCCTCACCTTTTCCCCCTACCCTTGCACCTCCTAAGTACCTCCCACTCCCTTCACACCCTCTCCACTTCCCACTCTGACTCATCCCCTTCCCTTCCATGCGTACCACTCCTCCACTACCTCCTCTCACCCCTCCACCCACCTCAATACACTCCCTCTCACACAATCACCCCTAATCTTCCTTCCCACCTCTTCCACGTCACCCCTCATATTACAATCACCCACTCACTTTTTAATTCTCCAACCCACAACGCCCCCTCTCCAAACCTCCTCCTTCTCCCTCCCAAACCCCTGACCCCCATCGCACCTATCCCACTTAAACCCCAACTACACTTTGGTCTTACCCCCTCCAACCCCCCCCCACACACACATTTCCATAACCCTACCCTCCTTCCCTCCTACTACTTCCTCCTTCACTTCTTCATACACTCCCCCCCTCCCACTTTCACTTACTCACTCTGTCCCACACCCCCTACCACTTAAATCCCTTCTCTCTTACATACACCCCCACCACCCTCCTCCCCCTACTCTTTCATACACCCCCTCTCTCTACTTACACTCACCCCACTCTCATACTCACCCCATGCCCCCCTCCCACATAAAACAACCATTACTCTTTCATCCCCTCCTACTTCAATGCATTCTGCACTGTTTTACACACTCCCCACCCCCCTCCCACTTACACTCACCCCCACTCTTTCATACACTCCCCACCCCCTCCCACTTACACTCACCCCCACTCTTTTATACACTCCCCACCCCCTCCCACTTACACTCACCCCCACTCTTTCATACACTCCCCTCCCCCTCCCACTTACACTCACCCCCACTCTTTCATACACTCCCCACCCCCTCCCACTTACACTCACCCCCACTCTTTCATACACTCCCCTCCCCCTCCCACTTACATTCACCCCCATTCTTTCATACACTCCCCGCCCTCTTCTCATTTACATTCACCCCCACTCTTTCATATACTCCCCTCCCCCTCCCACTTAGTCACCCCCACTCTTTCATACACTCCCCACCCCCCTCCCATTTACACTTACCCACACTCTTTCATACACTCCCCATCCCCCCACCCACTTACATTCATCCCCACTCTTTCATACACTCCCCACCCCCCTCCCACTTACATTCATCCCCACTCTTTCATACACTCCCCTCCCCCTTCCCACTTACACTCACCCCCACTCTTTCATACACTCCCCTCCCCCCACCCCCCTCGTGCTCTCAGACGCGTGTGGATCGATGTGCTTATCCTGTATCACGTGTCTCGGCCTCCACCACACCACCACCACACCATCACACCACCCCCTCACCACCATACCACCACCCCCTCACCACCACACCATCGCACCCCCACCACCACCACTCCACACAGTCCCCATAACCATCACACCATTACCCACCTCCTCAGTGCTACCATTACAACACCACTCCACTATACCACCCCCACCAACACCACACCTATCACCACACCACCACCACCACACAACAATTCACCACCGCCACAGTACTCCACCACTACGGTTCACCACATTACTCCACCACACTACACTATACCATACTGCCAATACCACGTTATTAACACAGAGTCACATCAATCTATCATCACATCATCACAACTCATCACCACTATACGCAACACCTATACAACATTTTCACCTCTGACTATAACCAATCCATAACAACACATCCAATGCAATCACAGTGTCACTACATCACAAACACCCGTAGCACATCACAACCACACCGTCACCACATAATAACACCACATCACCCACCACATCCCAAACAAGGTAAGCACATCACAACAAAAAATCACGAACATTACAAACACATCACCGCCACATCACACACCATGGGCACACCACAAAGATATACAACCACAGCAAAACCACACCACCAGACCACAACCACACCATCATATCTCAAAAGTAACAGGCACATCACCACCACATCACATGAAAGCAAACGTCCACTACATCACTGCAATTAGCCTACCATTCAACACCAAAACTCCTCGCATCTTAACCACACCGCCATAACCACACTGCAGCTTTTACCACATTCTCGTCCTCACATTACCCTCCACTTCACCACACTACTCACCACTACAACCCCGACCACTTCCACGCATTTTTTCAACACTCAACCACATCCTCACCACACCAAGATATCACCACTATTCCCCTCCATCATACATCCATCACCTCTCCACCACATCACCACTCATCACCCGCCCATCCATCACGGGCTACTACAATCTTCACCCACTCTTGCTCCACACCACCACACCCCCACCACAATACACCACTCTGCACCACGCTACCACCACAATCTCTCCTACACCTCATCCACGCTCCATCCACTCCCGCACCACACCCCCACCACATTCCCCCACACCACACCCTCTCCACCTCTTTTCCCGTGCATTACACTTCCACCACAATACTCCCCCCCCTATACCTCATCCATCACAAAATGTCCACTTCTATTCCCCTGCATTTTAGCACCACCACAAATCACCCTAACAGCCATTACACCCTCACCACACCTCCATGCGCTACACTTCCACCACACTTCCCCCATACCACACCCAATCCATCACACCCCCACTATAATCCACCCCCACCACCAACATGCCCCATCCAATCCACCGCATCACCACCTGAATCCACCCCCACCACCTACACCCATACTCCATCCATCCCTCTTTCCTTGCACCACATTCCCACCACAATCCCTCGCCACCACACACTCCCCATCACCATTACCACACTTTTACCACCACAAGCCCTCACCACCACACAACCCCCCCACCACACCTCTACTACCACACTCCGCCAACCACACTCCCTCACCACATTCTCACCACCACACTCCCTCACCACACCCTCCCCGCACCATCACTCTAACCACTCCTCCACTCCCCCCCCCCTCACCACGCGGCGAATTGAAGACTTTGGAGTAGGTGTTGACGCAGTGTTGCCACAAGTGATGACCGGCTTAAAAGGTCACGATGAAGTATTGCCAATCACAGCGCAGTGCTAACCTGAGAAAGCAGTGCCGCAGTCTAGCAAAACCTCTCCGCACGCGCACACACACACACACACACACACACACACACACACACACACACACACACACATTAATTAACCACTAACACACCATCTAACCCAGCATTTGTACATCTAAGCTGACCTAAAAAAAAAATCACACACAACATAGCCAAGCCAGACCAAGAATCCATCTAACCCCACCCAACTCAGCGCCTTAACTGATCCTAATCTCAGCTCCACTCGTCTCAATTAAGCTCAACTGCATTCTGAACTAGCCTAAGCTCTATTCTGATCTCGCCTAACCTAATCCCAGAGCTGAGGTAAATAATTCTAAAAGTTAAGCATAACTTTGTGGTGCATGGTACAGCTCTCGCCCTAACACTCCATCCGCAGTATACCAGCTGCTTCACAATACCAGCTGCTTAACAATAATACCAGCAGCTTTATAATAATACCAGCAGCTTTACAATAATACAAGCAGCCTTACAATAATACCAGCGGCTTTACAACAATACCAGCGGCTTTACAATACTACAAGCAGCTTTACAATGACACCATCAGCTTTACAATAATACCAGCAGTAAGTCATACCAACAGCTTCATAGTCATATCAGCAGCCTCACAGTCATACCAGCAGTCAGTCATACCAGCAGTCAGTCATACCAGAAGTCAGTCATACCAGCAGTCAGTCATACCAGCGGTCAGTCATACCAGCGGTCAGTCATACCAGCAGTCAGTCATACCAGCAGTCAGTCATACCAGCAGTCAGTCATACCAGCAGTCAGTCATACCAGCAGTCAGTCATACCAGCAGTCAGTCATACCAGCAGTCAGTCATACCAGCGGTCAGTCATACCAGCGGTCAGTCATATCAGCAGTCAGTCATACCAGCAGTCAGTCATACCAGCAGTCAGTCATACCAGCAGTCAGTCATATCAGCAGTCAGTCATATCAGCAGCCTCACAGTCATACCAGCAGTCAGTCATATCAGCAGTCAGTCATATCAGCAGCCTCACAGTCAAACCAGCAGTCAGTCATATCAGCAGTCAGTCATACCAGCAGTCAGTCATACCAGCAGTCAGTCATATCAGCAGTCAGTCATACCAGCAGTCAGTCATACCAGCAGTCAGTCATATCAGCAGTCACAGTCATACCAGCAGTCAGTCATATCAGCAGTCAGTCATATCAGCAGTCAGTCATATCAGCAGTCAGTCATACCAGCAGTCAGTCATATCAGCAGTCAGTCATATCAGCAGTCAGTCATACCAGCAGTCAGTCATATCAGCAGTCAGTCATATCAGCAGTCAGTCATATCAGCAGTCACAGTCATACCAGCAGTCAGTCATATCAGCAGTCAGTCATACCAGCAGTCAGTCATACCAGCAGTCAGTCATATCAGCAGTCAGTCATACCAGCAGTCAGTCATACCAGCAGTCAGTCATACCAGCAGTCAGTCATACCAGCAGTCAGTCATATCAGCAGTCAGTCATACCAGCAGTCAGTCATATCAGCAGTCAGTCATATCAGCAGTCAGTCATACCAGCAGTCAGTCATATCAGCAGTCAGTCATATCAGCAGTCAGTCATACCAGCAGTCAGTCATATCAGCAGTCAGTCATATCAGCAGTCAGTCATACCAGCAGTCAGTCATATCAGCAGTCAGTCATACCAGCAGTCAGTCATATCAGCAGTCACAGTCATACCAGCAGTCAGTCATATCAGCAGTCAGTCATATCAGCAGTCAGTCATACCAGCAGTCAGTCATACCAGCAGTCAGTCATATCAGCAGTCACAGTCATACCAGCAGTCAGTCATATCAGCAGTCAGTCATATCAGCAGTCACAGTCATACCAGCAGTCAGTCATATCAGCAGTCAGTCATACCAGCAGTCAGTCATATCAGCAGTCAGTCATATCAGCAGTCAGTCATATCAGCAGTCACAGTCATACCAGCAGTCAGTCATATCAGCAGCCTCACAGTCATACCAGCAGTCAGTCATACCAGCAGTCACAGTCATACCAGCAGTCAGTCATATCAGCAGTCAGTCATATCAGCAGTCACAGTCATACCAGCAGTCAGTCATATCAGCAGTCAGTCATACCAGCAGTCAGTCATATCAGCAGTCAGTCATATCAGCAGTCAGTCATACCAGCAGTCAGTCATACCAGCAGTCAGTCATATCAGCAGTCAGTCATACCAGCAGTCAGTCATACCAGCAGTCAGTCATATCAGCAGTCAGTCATATCAGCAGCCTCACAGTCATACCAGCAGTCAGTCATACCAGCAGTCAGTCATACCAGCAGTCAGTCATATCAGCAGCCTCACAGTCATACCAGCAGTCAGTCATACCAGCAGTCAGTCATACCAGCAGTCAGTCATATCAGCAGTCAGTCATACCAGCAGTCAGTCATACCAGCAGTCAGTCATATCAGCAGCCTCACAGTCATACCAGCAGTCAGTCATATCAGCAGTCACAGTCATACCAGCAGTCAGTCATATCAGCAGTCAGTCATACCAGCAGTCAGTCATATCAGCAGTCAGTCATATCAGCAGTCAGTCATACCAGCAGTCAGTCATACCAGCAGTCAGTCATATCAGCAGTCAGTCATACCAGCAGTCAGTCATACCAGCAGTCAGTCACATCAGCAGTCAGTCATACCAGCAGTCAGTCATATCAGCAGCCTCACAGTCATATCAGCAGTCACAGTCATACCAGCAGTCAGTCATATCAGCAGTCAGTCATACCAGCAGTCAGTCATACCAGCAGTCAGTCATACCAGCAGTCAGTCATATCAGCAGTCAGTCATACCAGCAGTCAGTCATACCAGCAGTCAGTCATACCAGCAGTCAGTCATACCAGCAGTCAGTCATATCAGCAGTCAGTCATATCAGCAGTCACAGTCATACCAGCAGTCAGTCATACCAGCAGTCAGTCATATCAGCAGCCTCACAGTCATATCAGCAGTCAGTCATATCAGCAGTCAGTCATACCAGCAGTCAGTCATACCAGCAGTCAGTCATATCAGCAGTCAGTCATACCAGCAGTCAGTCATACCAGCAGTCAGTCATACCAGCAGTCAGTCATACCAGCAGTCAGTCATACCAGCAGTCAGTCATACCAGCAGTCAGTCATACCAGCAGTCAGTCATATCAGCAGTCAGTCATACCAGCAGTCAGTCATATCAGCAGTCAGTCATATCAGCAGTCAGTCATACCAGCAGTCAGTCATATCAGCAGTCAGTCATACCAGCAGTCAGTCATATCAGCAGTCAGTCATATCAGCAGTCAGTCATATCAGCAGTCAGTCATATCAGCAGTCAGTCATACCAGCAGTCAGTCATATCAGCAGTCAGTCATACCAGCAGTCAGTCATATCAGCAGTCAGTCATATCAGCAGTCAGTCATATCAGAAGTCAGTCATACCAGCAGTCAGTCATATCAGCAGTCAGTCATACCAGCAGCCACAATCGTGCAATGTGTTCAAAGTATGCTGTGTTCAACGAGTGCCATGTTCAACGAGTGCTGTGTTCAACGAGTGCCATGTTCAACGAGTGCTGTGTTCAACGAGTGCTGTGTTCAACGAGTGGTGTTCAACGTTTGCTGTGTTTAATGTGTGGTGTGTTCAATGAGTGCTGTTCAACGTGTGCTGTGTTTAAAGTGTGCTGTGTTCAAGGAGTGCTGTGTTCAAGGAGTGCTGTGTTCAACGTGTGCTGTGTTTAAAGTGTGCTGTGTTCAACGTGTGCTGTGTTCAAGGAGTGCTGTGTTCAAGGAGTGCTGTGTTCAACGTGTGCTGTGCTCAACGAGTGCTGTGTTCAAGCTGTGTTTAATGTGTGCTGTGTTCAACGTCTGCTGTGTTCAACGAGTGCTGTGTTCAACGTGTGCTGTGTTGTGTTCAACGAGTGCTGTGTTCAACGTGTGCTGTGTTCAATGTGTGCTGTGTTCAACGTGTGCTGTGTTCAACGTGTGCTGTGTTCAACGTGTGCTGTGTTCAACGAGTGCTGTGTTCAACAAGTGCTGTGTTTAATGTGTGCTGTGCTCAACGAGTGCTGTGTTCGACGTGTGCTGTGTTTAATGTGTAGTATATTCAACGGCTGTGTTCAACGTATGGTGTAATGAGGACTGTTCACTGCTGTAGGTACAATAACATTAAATGAATTACTGGCTGATATCACCTACTGGAATTCTCTCTCTCTCTCTCTCTCTCTCTCTCTCTCTCTCTCTCTTACAGGTGAGATTACAACACGAAACAGGTGTTCACAGTGGCTTTCGTCATTAATCATACCATCAATGTCAACTCTCATCTAGTAACTCCAGGTAATGACAGGTGATTTACTGAGAGAGAGAGAGAGAGAGAGAGAGAGAGAAATCATATCTATGCCTATTCCTCCTTCTTGTATCTTATCAATACCATTTAATTATCGACTTACTTTAATCAATAACAAAATATGGAACAGGTGTTTTAAAGGCTCCGAAGCAAGCCTCGATCCGGATACACTCAAACGCACTTCAATTCCCTACCGTAACTTAGGTTTTGATATGCAGGAGAGTCAAGGAGGCTGCAGAATCCCATCTCTGTCCTGTTCTACTTATATAAATTGGGACATGGAAATTACAGCAGACTATAACTCTTTTCTGAAGGATGATCAAGGAAAGGGGGTGCAAAATCTTCCCCTGTCTAGTTCCTCCTTTAAAGCCATATGTAAATCAGACAAGGAATCCATTGTAAATACGTCTCACAATAAAGCAAAAGTAACACAGTCTCCGCAGCCTGTCTACATCATGCTCTAACAAAGCCGGCATAAGCATGTTGGAGATGAGAATTTAACATAGCTTTTGGGACTGATGGATAAAATCATAAAACACGGCTATCACACATGAACACAGTATGGAAGGATGCATAGTCAAGGATATGAGATGATTATTAACTTCTGTTGTGCCTGTATTTAATGAACTTTCTTTCAACCTCACAAAAATGAAATCCACTCCACAAGTCCTGTAATCAAAGAGAGGGTCGCGGTACATGCACGTCAAGGAACACTCGAAAACTGAATAGAAAGCTCTCTGTTGTGGTCGAAAGTGCATTTGGCTACCAGCTGAAGAATCCGTTGTTGAGTGAGTCAGGGAAATCCAGAGCTAATTTTCCACGCAGAACCAATGAGACTATTTCAACGTGATGCGGAACAGCTTGGGTAACATCGGCTTGCTGAGAAGGAGAAGATTCGCAAAAGTACATACAATAACAAATCTACTGACATGACGGTACCGATCCATTCCTAACCAAACACTCTGTCAAGCTCTTTTGTTCGAGCGTGTCTTTGGCCTATGAATCGTTTCGAAGCTTCAAAAACGGATTCATCACTAATTTTGCTACCCTCCTTACCTCCCCCAGCAAATATAAATAAATAAAATAATTAAATATATTCTATTACCAGTGGCTCGACACACTAGATTACTCCATGGCCCCTCCGAGAAATACACAATGGGACCCCAGGGAGTCGTGGCCCCCCCAGGCTGTGATCCATTGTTATAAAGGGAGTCTAAATTACGTGGCTTCCCTTTATGCACAGCCATGAGGATAATTTCGCCAACAATCCTCAACCAACATTGTGTCCTGCATGCCATATTCCTCATTCCTCACCAAAATAAGCTGCCTTCTGTTTCATACTCCCTTGTGTGCTTCATATTATTACATTTAAAATAGTTACTGTAACACCTAACATTTAGCACAGCCGGGAGAGAGGTGTCAGCGAACTTTTGCGCACATCTGTAGCTGCGCTGTTATGGCATATGAACTCTATCAACCCTGATTAGTCGCGTCACCATCGACCGTCACAAATGCCTAACGTATGAATTCTGTGACGTCACATACACACGACAATAATGTGCTTTTTAAATAAGAGATCAAACCGTGTACAGTCAACCAAAAAGGTATCAAGCCTCTTATCGCACGTGTCATTCTCAAACACGGACGAGACACTGTGATATATGGAGCACCCTGTGATTATGTGTGCAAATATTATCCTTAGTAATTATTAGAACTCAAAATGGCACAAAAGTTAACATTCTAGATGCTGTTCATTGATTCACGTGTATCTCTCATTTTCACATCCATCGTAGCCTAGGTGTACCATACTTTTTTGGCTGACTGTACGTAATCATGTCTATCTATCTATCTACTGCCAGACGCCTCAATCCCGTAAGGGTTGGCCATAGATAGATCACGTGTACCGTATAAACCAAGCTATCGAATATGAAAAGCGCTCATGAAAACTAACGCACATACATCAAAAAGATAAAGTAATATTTTTGTCACACTTTCATACACGGTTCATACTTGAAAAAGATAATATTTTTTCACACTTTTAGTCTGACTTTTGTGTGTGTGTGTGTGTGTGTGTGTGTGTGTGTGTGTGTGTGTGTGTGTGTGTGTGTGTGTGTGTGTGTGTGTGTGTGTGTGTGTGTGTGTGCTTGTTAAAACCAGACGATTTTATTCAACGTGGGAAAGAAATCTCGTACTGAAAGGGTTGATATATGACAAGAATGTAAGGTTTCTATTTACTGATATCTGACCACCTGTGTTATCAGTCTGCTTACCTGATAATTTAATCTCTCTCTCTCTCTCTCTCAATCAATCTATCCATCTTTCTGCTTACCTATCAACCTACCTACCTACCTATCCATTCAACCATCCATCCATCCATCTACCTACCAACCTACCCACCAACCACAACCCCTATCCATCCATCCATCCATTTACCTACCAACCTATCCACCAACTGCAACCCCCATCCACCCATCCATCCATCCATTTACCACCAGTCCACTAACCACAACCTCCCTATCAGTCTGGAATGCCACACACGTCCTACTCAGTCTCCATCACAACCTCAAGCCCACCCACTCCATCGCCCCCAATCAGGCGAACCCACTACACTCGACCCCCTTCACGTAGGCCATTTGCATACCACCGCCGCCATTATGAGACCCGCATTGTTAAAACTCCCGCATTAACTCCGGCTCATGTTCCAGCGACCTGACTCCCATTTCTTGCGGTATGTCCGGCCGGGTCTGTTTTTTTACTACTAAATTGTGATGGTTTTTGTTTTCTTCTCTCTCTCTCTGTTAAGGGTCTATCACTATTAACTCTCTCTCTCTCTCTCTCTCTCTCTCTCTCTCTCTCTCTCTCTCTCTCTCTCACTGTAATCTTTGTAGGCGATTTTTAATAACCTGTTTAGGATACAATGACTCTTTAATTCTCGCTACCTCAACACGATTTCACAAAACCGGGAAGGATTTATACGGATTTATTATAACTTTTTAAATCCCTTATAGGTTAAGAAAAAATCCCCATCTGAAAGCATCAAACTGGAAAGGTTTTCAGATTTTGCCCTTATAAATCCCTCCATTGCTAAGTTACTCTACAAAGCTGAATAAAATCGTCTGGAATGAAGATGTATAAAAAGAGGACAATATGCCTGAGAGGAAAGTGAGAGGTAGAAGAGGTGAAATATCAGGCGAACCCCTCTTAGTTTTCGTGAATTTCCCGTTGAAGAAAAGTGAGAGGTAGAAAGGTGAAATATTAGGCAAACGTTTCCCCAACCAACCTCCAAATGTCACCTTGCACCTCGTTATCTTACCTGACTGTGATAATGGTGATGGTTGGTGGTAGTCGCGGTGGTTGTGGTGGTAGCAGTGGTGGTGATGGTGGTATTCCTGTAAGAGAGAGATTGTGGTTAACGGTGAAGATGGCAGTGATGGAGATAGCTGTGGTAGCAAGGATGGTTGAAGAAGAGATGGTGGTAGTAGTTGTGGCGGTACTGGTGTGGTAGGCGACGATGTTTAATTAAGGTGGTGGTAGTAGTGGTGGAAGTAGTATCATGCGTGTAGGTAGCAGAGATGAGACAACTCTAGCATGTATTCAATATGGGCATCAGTGCCTACGCGGTGACATGCGGTGTGGCACGTCAAAGAAGAGCTGGATCTCAAAGAACGGACAACAGGGCGAGTCTAACCAGAGCCTAATAAAAAAAAATAGTGGAATTAATAACAGCGATTCCTCCACAAGTGAGCGGCAGTTTTGAGTGGTCAGAGCGGAGGAATGGGGAGTGGGAGGTCTCGGGGTCAATCCTCAGTTAATTAAAGCAAAAACAAAGCGTCATAACAATAAAAAACAAAACACAAGCACTGTATGTGATATCTGTACCGAATCACAATACAGACAGTGGGAATTAGTGCCTAAGTGGTGACGTTTGAAGGCTGCAGAGGATCAGGCCGATGTTACTGATGAATAAACCTCGGGAACGGGCTTCGTATCAATGTCCAGAGAGTGATTAACAAATATTATCACAGATCAAACCGACTAATTGCTATCAATGTCCAGGGAGCGAGTGAGTGATTAACAAGTATTACAACAGCCTAAACCCACTACCCTGACACACACACACACACACACACACACACACACACACACACACACACACACACACACACACATACACATTTCTATACACCCACATCTACACATACTGTATACTCACACCTATCCACACACAAATAATAAAATTCTGCATGTACACACCTACACTCCACCAACCCACCCGCACCCACACCCACACCCACACCCACACCCACACCCACCCACACCTCCAAGCTAACATCACGATACGGTGAATTAACAGTGTCCATTCAATAGTTTTTTTTTTTTTTTTTTTTTTTTTTTTTTTTTAGCTGGCAAGGCTCTGATGTCTATATTTATGCAAGCGACGCAATGTTTTTCGAAAGGACACTACAATGCATATACCAAATTGAATAAATCTGTGTTGTGTGCGTCCGCGCGTGAGGCAACAAGTGTGTGTGTGTGTGTGTGTGTGTGTGTGTGTGTGTGTGTGTGTGTGTTCTCTCTCTCTCTCTTTCTGTGTGTGTGTGTGTGTGTGTGTTCTCTCTCTCTCTCTTTCTGTGTGTGTGTGTGTGTGTGTGTGTGTGTGTGTGTGTGTGTGTGTGTGTGTGTGTGTGTGTGTGTGTGTGTGTGTGTGTAGTGTACGTGTGTGTGTGATGTGTCTGTATAAATTACCGGGAGGTGTATGTATGTATGTGTGCGCATATTCATAGACAGACAGACACACAGATAGATCCGATAAGTCAATTTTCCCAACAGCCCCCACCATATTCAGTACAAACAAAATTAACAATGGAAACACAATGCCCGTTCCCTCTACACCAGCCCTCTTCAACAAGCAAACAAATAAACAGCTGCAACAACAACAACAACACCCCGACAACAAAAGCATGAACAACAAATACAAGCCTATCAATTACAGCAACAACCAACAACAATAACCACCCCTAACAACAGCTACAAATAACAATAACACACGAAATAAAAACCATAACAGCCGGAACAGGAAGAAGAACCATGGAGAACGGAAATAACCATAACATTTAACAGCAGACAAAATTACCAAAATCAACCAACATATCAACACTCGACCATAAGAGCCAACCACAACTCAATCACACTCGCAATCACAACCACAACCGTAAGGAATATTTCATCTCTACTATTTATAACTACAACCACATCCCCACCACCTCATTCACAACTACAACCACCATCCACCACTACAATTATTAATATATCACTCAATACGATAAATAAAGTTCGTGTATTCCGTTTTATTTAGAGAACTAGTGAAACATACTGACACTGGGCCCACGAATATCACGTGTTATCTATCCTATAAAAGTTGATTCTCTCTCTCTCTCTCTCTCTCTCTCTCTCCCTCTCTCTGAACTTGCTGCGTCATCCTGCTGTCGGAGCGTAGCATCTGATTATAAAGTGGGAGGAGCCAGCAATATGACGTCATCGGTAACGTCGCATCCCACTGGTAGGGTGGGATAATGGGCGTGGCTTAGATGAGTAATTTTGGCGCCTCCCAGTGGCTAAGAGCACACTGGATGGGCAGGAGATACACATTTTGTTGCTAGATCCTCTCGAAGTCTATCATTTTTTCTCTCTCTTTTACACTTTTCAGACAGAAGTAGTAACTTTTAATTTACATGTATTTTCCTGCCTCTTTTACACTTTTAGCACAAGGGCGAACTTGTGTGTTATATATGCTAACTATAATTATCTATATCTATAACTCCATACGATTATAGTACCTGCCGATACAGATATATATAGTTGCTGAAAGAGAGAGAGAGAGAGAGAGAGAGGGGGGGGGAGTCCTCTTGGATTACGAGTCCAAGCCAAATCTGCACACGCACACACATAAAAATCGGCAAGAAAAGCTGTCACAAACAAAATGTAAAAATCCCACTGCACTCTTAGCATAAAGAAAATATATGAGTATGTCCTGGGCAGACGACTTGAAGGAAAAGAAAACGCGAGGCAGAAATACACAACCTCTTCAAGGGCTTCCAAGAACACGCAATTGCTCTCATTCTAGCCTCGTCTTCAGCTTGCATTTCTTAACATTTCCCTCACCATAATTATTTCTTTTTCCCCTCACTCTAAAAAAGGGTGTTTCCTTTATAACACTGACAATGATGAGAACAATTCGCCATGCATCATTTGATTGTTGCAGTATCTTATATCGATGAGACTAGTCCTATTTATTCGCATACTACTACTACTACTATTACTACTACTGCTACTTTTAATAATAATGCAATGAAATTACAAATAATGAGTTTTTCATCCCTTTCATCTTTATCCAATCCTAATTAACAATGAGTGTAAGATAACGATTTCAAAAGGAGGGAATTACATACATCGGTATCAACCAATAAAAAAAAATCTGTTTGGAAATTATATATATGATACTTCGGCTCCTGTAGGTGTAGTTAGACATTAGAAAATCAGGTTATTGTAGATTAATATTTTGATGCAGTAATTCCGCTTTGTGGGAATATGAACCCTTCCGGCGTGTGGAAATTATAATTATTTTGGCTAAAGTTCCATGATAAACGCCCAGGAGTAACTTCCCGTCCAGAGAAAGTTTAAGCAAGTTGGTGTAATAACAAGGGAGAGGCTGAGTTAGGTTAGGGACGGGTTAAGTTGGGTTAGGGATAGGTAAGTTAGGTTAGGGACAGGGTAAGTTAGGTTAGGGATAGGGTAATTTAGGTTAGGGATAGGGTAAGTTAGGTTAGGGATAGGGTAAGTTAGGTTAGGGACAGGGTAAGTTAGGTTAGGGACAGGGTAAGTTTGGTTAGGGATAGGGTAAGTTTGGTTAGGGATAGGGTAAGTTAGGTTAAGGACAGGGTAAGTTAGGTTAGGGATAGGGTAAGTTAGGTTAGGGTAGGGTAAGTTAGGTTAGGGATAGGGTAAGTTAGGTTAGGGATAGGGTAAGTTAGGTTAGGGATAGGGTAAGTTAGGTTTGGGACAGGGTAAGTTAGGTTTGGGATAGGGTAAGTTAGGTTAGGGATAGGGTAAGTTAGGTTTGGGATAGGGTAAGTTAGGTTAGGGACAGGGTGTTAGGTTAGGGATAGGGTAAGTTAGGTTTGGGATAGGGTAAGTTAGGTTACGGACAGAGTAGGTTAGGTTTGGGATAGGGTAAGTTAGGTTTGGGATAGGGTTAGGTTAGGGATAGGGTAAGTTAGGTTAGGGATACGGTGTTAGGTTAGGGACAGAGTAAGTTAGGTTAGGGATAGGGTAAGTTAGGTTAGGGACACAGTAAATATGAAAGATTTGACAGGTACTCAGGTTTCGCTAACTAAATTCAGGTTCCATGGCAGAAATAACGTTAAACTAGGCCAAGTTTGCTTTATCATTTTATTGTGTATTAAACTGAGCACTGACTGAGGGTCTTGTATCCAAAATAATTAAGTCCACCCGTATGTCAACAATGGGCAACAACAACAACAACAACCACACACACACACACACACACGCACACACACACACATACACACACACACACACACACACACACACAAATCTCGATTCTCGCCTTATACCATACATATCGTAAGGAGAAAAGAAAAATGTTGAAACTAACTTGTAGGTAACGATGCTGCAAGCTCTTTCAACTACCCAACCATATCGCTAGCCATAACAGCACTTCCCAACACACTAGCAATTTTCCGTGCCCAACATAATGAATTCCACATACACCCGTCATGAGAAGATTGATGTGGGAGGTGGTGGAGATGAGGAGAGATGCGCTGTGAAATGTGAGGCTGAAATATAGATGGGAAAGTAAAGAGATGAGCCACGCGAGTTGCTCACACCCAGGGTAAACAAACCAACGCCATCTATTGAGCATATTCGCTACGAGTTGGTGTAAATTAAGGGATAACTACTGAATTTCAAAACGACAATGGGTATATATCGGAATAGACAGATAAATAGATATAGACAGATTGACACAGATAGATACAAAAATATAGATATCCTGAATAATACTGTGTGCGGAAATAAACACATTCAAGTGACCTAGGCTACATATACAGTAAATATTCCATGGAGACTGGAAAATACAAATCCTTAACATATATGATTTAAAAAGCCGAGGCAGACGTGTATTCGTAAAAATTATGCTCATTGTTTACATAAAAAATCTCATCCCGGATCGTAATAGTATCCATGAAATTACAAGCATGAAAATTCAGTCGTGCCGGTACAGTTAAATAAACGTAACTTTCACATGAACAAACATTACGGTGTGTGTGTGTGTGTGTGTGTGTGTGTGTGTGTGTGTGTGTGTGTGTGTGTGTGTGTGTGTGTGTGTGTGTGTGCAATTTTCCCCCAGCTCCCAATTTTCTTACGCTCTTTCTCAAAAAATCCACTAAGTTCAAACTACAACTTTTTATTTTAATAGATTTGAAACAACTTCGCATTCCATTTTTGCAATTTACTCAAATGATCGACTTCACTGTTTTTTGATAATTATTTTTGTCATCATCAAGAAGGAAAAAAACACTGTTTCGTTCGGACCCATTCATGGCAAGGAGAACTCTTTTCTTGCGTTTCCTAGGCTTGTATTCTCTTTGGTTAATGAAGCTCCCTAACACCTCTTACTAAGCGATTTATTTTTGAATATGGGTGGTTAATATCGTTTTGTAGGTTATTTATGCCGAGTACGGCGATATTAGAACAATATACATAACACAGCGGAGGAGAGTAAGGTGAATTGAGCTAATAAGTCACTTTGGAAAAGGTGTTAGGGAGCTTCCGTCTACCTGCCTTAATGTTAATGTCTCCAATAATCTTTTCGTTGATGTATTGCTGCCTGCTTCTTCCTTCACCTGTAACATTCTTTGTCTCTGTCCTTCTCTTTCCCTATTACCTTCCATCCTTCCTGTCACAGTTAATTACTTTCCTTTCCCTGTAGGTGACTCTGAGTGACAAGCCTAATGGTTTCCTGCAACTCATTCATTTTATGCAAACAGAAGATGCCTAAGGAAATAAAATGAATAAATCCTTCGCCTCTTATGCCTTGTCAATAAATCCTTCATCTTTTATGCTTATCAGTAAATCCCTCGTTTCTTCTGCCTTATCATTAAATCCCTCAATAAATCCTTCAGCTCATATGCCTCACCAATAAATCCCTCAGTAAATCCATCGCCTTCTATGCTTCCTTCCTTTACCAATTTTATTTCCTAGATCCTTCACCCTTTTCGTGACTTCGGGCGAGAGAAAACGAGCGTCAAGGGGCCAGGGATTGGGGGGAGACTTCGGTAATCGATATGACCAAGGAGGTGGGGCACAAAAGGCTGCTTGAGAGGAAAGAGTAAGAGACTGGAGGCTTTTTGGTGAGGCTCTTTTGTGTTTCTCTGCCAGGCTCTAGACTCTGGGGACGATAGAGGTTGTTTAGGCCTGACGAGTACTGCGCCTCATTTCACAAACACACACACACACACACACACATTCTCTGTCTCTCTCTCTCTGGCACAGGCATTTCTTTGACACAATCTCTATCATCCACATTCTCGAGTTTTTGTCTCTCTCTCTCTCAAGCATAACCAGCAGCCCACCACGACGTCTGGAGCTGCCCTTGATCCCTCGTTAGGGGAGAGGCGAGTGACAGGGAGGTAAGGGGAGAGGAGAAGTGGAGGAAAGAGGGAAGATAAGAGGGAGAGAAGAGAGATGGAAGAGGAAAGAGGGAGAGAAGAGAGATGGAAGAGGAAAGAGGGATGGATAAAGAGGGAAGAGGGATGGGTAGGGATAAAGGATATGGAGGAGGGAGGAGAGAAAGAGGAGGGAAGAGGGAAGGATCATGAGGAAGGAGGAGGGAAGGATAAGGAGGAAGAGGAAAAGATAAGAAGGATGAAGAGGAAAGGAGATGGAGGAGGGAAGAGGGAAGGAAAGGGAAGGGGAGAAGAGGGAAGGGTAAGGAAGAGGGAAGAGGGAAAGATAAGAAGGAGGGAAGAGGGAAGGAGATGGAGGAGGGAAGAGGGAAGGAAGGAGGAGGAGAGAAGAGGGATGGATTAGGAGAGAAGGAAAGAGGAGGAGAGAAGAGGGAGAGAACTTGGAGGAAGAAAACGATAAGGGGGAAAGGAGGACATCAAAGGTTTGAGGGAAACGAGAAGAAAGACAAGGAAAGGCAGGGAAAGAAAATATGATGAGGAAGAAAGTGAGAAAAACAAACACTGCCCTCAACGTCAAACATGAGAGAGAGAGAGAGAGAGAGAGAGAGGAGGGGCGGGGGAAATGACAGCTTGCGACATACCCTGTTACTGAAGGTCTTAGTGTGTTGCAGGAGAGAGAGAGAGAGAGAGAGAGAGAGAGAGAGAGAGAATCTTGCATCATACGCTGTTCTGGAAGCTTCGTGTTGCATGGAGGAAAAAAAAAAAAAGACAAAAACATACCGCTGACATCCCCACCTCAGGAAAATGTCTAAAAAAAACAACAAAAAAACTACTTCCTGGATTGTCTGCACTTCCCTGTTTTCTTAGGCGCCTCGGAGTCCTTGGCGATTTACTCTGCATATTACACTTTAACATCGTCTTGGTTGAAAGTAATGCCAACACGATATAAAGAAGGTGTGACAGGCAATATAAATCGCAATGGAAAAGGTGTTACGGCATCCTGTGGGACTTGGAGGCATATATCCGAACTGAGCCGGGAGTCGCGTGGCCGGGCTGGTAGAATACGTGGCTGTGACAAAGAGAGTTCGCGTTTAATCCCAAACAGAAAACAATGGTTTACTTATTAAATCTGATTTCTTTTTCTTTAATTCCAGTTACCTTGAGGCACTTAAATCTAGCCTGGTAAATCCTCTCACACTTAGGGGATTAACGACAGCTTAAAGTAATCCATCCAGTTCGAAAAATCTAACCGTAAGTGCAAAAAAATCCTCTGGAGATGGAAATATAAGAATAAGATGTCCTCGAGCTGAAAGAGTTAAAATGCTCCCTAACAAATCTTCCTTAGCGATTTATTTTTGGATAGGAGTGGTTAATATTCTTATGTACGTTATTTATGCAGAGTATGGTGATATTGGAAGGATTTACGTAACGCAGGAAAAGACAGTTTGGTGTAATAAACAAAATAAAGTACTAGGAAGCTTCCTAAACCGACATAATAATAATAATAATAATAATAATAATAATAATAATAATAATAATAACAATCATCATCATCATTATCATGACCCTTTTACAACACTTCTTACTTCCCCTGTCTAGCTAATCTTAAGCTGAGGGAACCTTAATCTCTCTCTCTCTCTCTCTCTAAAGCGGGAGGGAGGAAAGTAGTGATTCCCAAAGTGTGCAGGTAGCAGACGGGAATATTATAACTAAGCCTCTAATCGTACTTACGTATACATAATGGTGGGTTTACAATCATCAGACGGAACTGGACAACATCTATAACTTGATTACTAACTCTTTTTTGTATAAACTTCAATGACCCTTAGCTATGAAGTTAAGTCTCCTTGGTTACTAGTCTAATTCGTTCTCCAATCTGACTAAACCTGGCCATTATCTGAGCTGAAAAGGGTTACGGGTCTATAAGTCTCCTTGGTTACTAGTCTAATTTATTCTCCAATCTGACTACACCTGGCCATTAACTGAGCTGAAAAGGGTTACGGATCTATGTCTCCTTGGTTACTAGTCTAATTCATTCTCCAGTCTGACTACACCTGGCCATTAACTGAGCTGAAAGGGGTTAAGGATCTTTGTCACATGTAAACAGACTGCAGCTTTAGTTATCTCAGTTGAATCTATGTCAATCCTTGTACAATCGAAGACAAAAGTTTGCTAGTCCACTGTGTCTACTGCACGCTTATGGTACGGTTTGCTCATTTTCCTTCTTAAAGCATCATATAAAAAAGAATCATTAAGGACAAGCACACACACACACACACACACACACACACACACACACACACACACACACACACACACACACACAACGATGCATGAGAGGAGAGAACATTAGGTGAAAAAATTGTCCCCTCCACACCTCCTTCAAGAACACAATCCACCCACTCAATCTGCACACCACCTTCAATCCCGTCTTAGCTTCCCTTTTATTTATTCTCCCAGAGCTTGTTAAGAATAGAGGGTCACTTTTATCTTCCAAGCTGACCAATTAACTCCCCTTGCAAGAGCCTTATTAGCTAATGATGCAATTAATCCGGCAAAATAGGAACTGATTGGCGTTTATAATTCGAGAACTTCATTTTCCGCTTTGCTTGTCGCTGTCGATGATTAATTTATTTTCATACCGAAGACACTTAAAAGATCACATACTGCTTCCTTGACTGGTATTCTCGTCGTTTGAGGAACTAACACCTTTTCCTAAGCGATTTATTCTGCTTATTACACCTTACACCTTTAAATAAATCCTTCCAATACCGACATACTTTCACAAATAACATCCAAAACGACATCAACCAGCCACATCCTAAAATAAACCGCTCAGGAGGAAGTGTTAGGGAGCCTCCTTACTTTACCATAATACGAACTCGTGTCTACTTGCTTCTTAAAGGCATCTTCGTCACCTCCTTCCAAGACGCATCATATCAAAGAGAACCTTCTATGGACACAGACACATATCATATTTCGTGTTCTGTATCCTATATCCTAGCGTAGAAAGTCCTGTATCCTCGTAATGTCTCCTGCGTCACTGTGTCCTGCGTCACTGTGTCCTGCGTCCTACATCTCGTGTCGTGTCTTGTGTCAGAGGTACCGTTTGTCAAATAACACGTGGCGTAGCGGGTGTGGGTGAAAGGGCATGAGGGAGGATGGTGTGGAATGCTGGACTGAGAATTGTGAGTTAGGCTGGTTGCAATACACCTTACTATCAACATTATCTTTTTCGTTACCCTTACTCTGCCGATTAAGTCTTAAGTAACCACAAAAAGTACCTTCGTTTTGTACCATATATAATCAATGGTTTGAATATTATTATTTTTTGCTAAGAGATTTCGTAGTGTATACTGTATACTAACCACACATACAAGATTTTATAGTCTGGAGCGAAACTGTTGAGTCTTCACATTAAAAGTATCATTCATGATGTGTATATACTTAATCACAGGGGCTTTTGGCACTAAGAAAGCATAAAAAATAACTGATAATATTTTTACTTCAATAGTACTACCACTACCCTCTTGCATATATATATAATAGACAAAACTTTCCTTAAGTAATAATCATCACAGTAATCTTCCTTACTGTTCTGGCTATTACCGATATCTGCGTCTCTGCCAATCGTATGTTTATATTGATGTGCGACTCAAAATACCTCGGTGCTCCTAACTTTTCGAAAAACAGTAGACTTTATTAGCCAGTATGAAGTTGTCACTCTCGTCTAAGGATAACAAGAAATTTCATACTACTGTTCTAATTACTAAATACTGCATTTCGGAATTATAGTAATGTCCTGGCTATTCATGGTTTCTTTTCTTGGTATTAGCGTTTGCTCTCTCGTACGCAGTGGCGCAGCTAGGATTTGTCCAAGGAGGTGGGGGGCGCCACCCGCCCTTCTCACTAGTCACCACATACTAAAAATTATTCTATGTTCGTCTTTCGTTCTAGTATGCGCATAACATTCATTGCCTGTACATCTACTCTGATTCAGTTGAATACTATATATCTGCATTGTATGTCCATTGTTGAAAACCTGTAACAAAAAGTAGTGTTTCGTGAATGGAATGGAACTTAGCAATACAAATCCGTCAATATTCTCGACTAATTTATATTGCTCAGCCCCATCATTTTCATCATTTAAGAATCCTGATCTCATGTTTAGTCTCTTCCTTTTCTCTGTCGTAAAGTATAATAGACGGTATTTTACGTGTGGATTTGCGCCAATACAACAATTATCGGTGCTTCTAACCCATGTGGATAGTAAATTTTATGAAGAACAGGATATCGGATAATGTAATACAAATGTAACTGATAATCCCCAAATACAAGCCTAATTTACTGCTGAAACATGGAAATATATGAAACAATATCACTGTTTCCCTGTTATTTCCACGAATGAGCGGAAACAGTGATGGCTGCCCTTGATGCCTGGCGCCTTTTGGAATCTCGACCTCAGAGTCAAAGGGGAGGGGGGGGGCCTGGCATCGTGGCCCCCCACCCCTCTGCTCCTACGTCTGGTTTCATTCATTTGGTTTCGTTTTCGCGAGAGGAGAGATTTTGAGCAGTTTTCTTTCCGTTTGTCGTTTTTGCTGATTTTTTTTCTCACGCCATTTCTTTCCGTCATTTTTGTCGATTTCTTTTACGCTGTCCTATTTCCTGTTTTTTTCCGTCATTTTCTCCCGTCATTTTTGTTGATTTTTTTACCCTGTCTTTTTTTGGTAATTTTTTTCACCGTCATTTTTGTTGACTTTTTCCATGTACTTTTTGCTAATTTTTTTCCCAGCCATTTTACCGTCATTTTTGTTGATTTTTTTAACTGTCTTTTTTTTATATAATCTTTTTCGGTCATTTATGCTGACTATTTCCATGTTCTTTTTGCTAATTTTTTCACAAAGTTATTTTTTCCGTCATTTATGTTGATTTTTTACCTTTTTTTTTTTCACTTTGGTTGATTTTTTTCTATGTTCTTTTTGCTGATTTTTGTTTCACCGTCATTTTTGTTATTTTTTTCATACGCTGTCCTTTTTGATGATTTTTCCCCCTCACCCTCTCAGCACGCCAATCAAAGTCACACGAGTCAGAAAAGCTTTTGGACACGACCAAATGCCCATGACACTGAATCCAAACACCATGAGCGTTGCCAGTCTCACACAGGGCCATGGGTCAGGAAAAAAAAAAAAAAAAAAAAAAAAAAAAAACCAGGCACGAGTTTTTGGGTAAGTAATGATTTTTTTTTTTTTAGGGCAAGTCCTGGTATACATTTTTTTTTTTTTTTTTTTGGACACGTATCATTCACGAGAAGAAGTATGTGATAATCATAGGGGCATTTGTCTTCTTAGTGTAACAGGAAATGTATATGGCAGGATACTTACTGACAGAGTTAGGGAAATAACAGAGGAATTACTTGGAGAAGAACAGGGACGCTTTCGGAAGGAATGAGGTTGTGTAGATCAGATATTCATTCTTAGATCTTTAGTGGAAAAGTTTCTAGAGAAGGGAAAGAAGCCGTATGCGGCCTTCACTGATTTGGAGAAAGCATATGACAGGGTGGATAGACAAGGATTGTGGAAAGTATTAAGAATATTATGGAGTAGATGGGGAGTTGTTGAATGCCGTGAAGAGTATGTATGAGGGTGCGAAGGCTGCGGAAAGTGTGAATGGTGAACTGAGTGAATTTTTCTATTTGAAGGTTGGACTGAAACAAGGATGTATCATGTCTCCATGGTTGTTCAATCTGTACATGGATGGGGTAGTAAAAGAGGTACAAGGTAGGGTAGTGGATGTTGGAGTGGCCCTGGTGAGAGAGGATAGTGTTTGGAAACTCCCTGTACTGTTGTTTGCAGATGATCCTGTGTTGATAAGTGAAGACGAAGGGGAGCTGCAAGGCTTGGTGGATGAGTTTGGGAGAGTGTGTTAGAAACGGAATCTAAAGGTGAATGTAGGGAAGAGTAAAGGGATGGTCTTTGAGAGAGGTGAAGTCAGAGAATGTACAGTGAGGCTGGATGAGGAGGAATTGAAAAATGTGAGTGTGTTTAAATACTCGGGTAGTGTGATGAGTAAGGATGGAAGTTTGGAGGGTGAAGTGCCTGAAAGGGTACAACAAGGAAGAAAGGTTGCTGGTTCCTTGAAAGCAGTGATAAGAAACAGGGAAGTGAGCATGGAAGTGAAAAAGTTACTACATGACAGTACTGTGATACAAACTCTAACGTATGGAAGTGAAGCTTGGACCTTGTTGGAGGGACAGAAGTCATGAGTGAGAGCAGTGGAAATGAGTTATTTGAGAGGAGCATGTGGAGTCTCATGGAGATACAGACTGACAAATAAGGAAGTGAAGAAGGGTTGTGGTGTGGCTCTGGATGTGACATGAAGCGTTAGGAGAAACACACTGAGGTGGTTTGGCCATGTGGAGAGGATGGGGAGGGAAAGACGACTAGGAGAGTGTATGTGAGTGAGGTGGAGGGGGGGAAAGGGAGCGGGAGGCCAAGGATGAGATGGAGGGATTGAGTGGAGAGGTATACGAGAGAGGGGGGTGTGAGCTGGAAGCAGGGCAGTGAAATGGCACTGGACAGGGCGACATGGAGGCGATTTGTTTGTGGCCACCCCTTATGGGATTAAGGCAACTGGCAATAGACAGACAGATAAATCTTTTACGACGTGGTAATGGAAAAAGGGTAATGGAGACGGACTTTTATTTTATTTTATCAAGCCCAGTTAAGGTTTCTCGTTTTTCTGTTAGTTTTTTTTTTTTTTCCCGGAACACCGTTTAGGAGATGGTATTGGAAAAGGGACATTTTTCCATGAAACCCTGTTATTTATTTAATCTATTTATTTATTTATTGGCGTTATCGAGAGGGGGGTCTTCACGCGGTGGCACTAATATAAATGGATGGTTCCGCTGCCTAGTTATACAAACGTCCTTCAACCCTATCTTTACCCTCTGAAAGGAGGATGGTGGAAGGCAAGAAAAGGGGCACCGCAGCCTGAACTCCACCCAACAACAACAACAACAACAGCAACAAACAACAATGACGGCAACAACAGCAACAGCATCAGCAACAACAGTTCAAGAGGTGGGTTCCTTAACAAATTTAGCACAATCAATTCCCCGTCGTGACTATCTCGTTCTTGCAGGAAAGACAAAGAAGGGGTAAAATACTCCTCTTTGCCCCTTTATAACAACAATTATTAGTTACAGGACGATAATTATCCTGAGTTATTATTTATTTGCAGTAATGACGAGAAGAGTGTGCAGAAACTTTCCACCTCTCTCGAAATCTGACCTACCTTTCTGACCAAAAGCCTGTTTGCATGAAGTTTAAGTAGGAGAAAATTCGTAACAACATTTTTTTCCTTCTCTCTCTCTCTCTCTCTCTCTCTCTCTCTCACACACACACACACATAAGCCTGTTTGATGATTAAAGGCCCAGGAACATTAGGTTAAAGCCGGAGTAAATTCGTGACAGTCTTTTTTTCTCCATTCTCTCTCTCTCTTTCTCTCTCTCTCTCTATATATATATATTTCTTTTTCAGGACACACCAGGGACGAAATTCTGAGCGACACACACACACACACACACACACACACACACACACACACACACACAAATCCCCCACAGGAATCCCTTTCTGGAACAACTCTAAAATTCAAAACCGCAGTCACACACAAAAAAATCCCAGAAATCCTGTTGTGGAAAATCAAAATTTAAGATGATCGCCATAAATAAAAAAATCACATAATTAATAAACTTTCCGAAATATTGGTCACGCATGATGATAACTGTAGATTGTATTTTTTTACGAGTCAATTCCATGCTTCTGTTCAATATCGTTCCATGCAAAACTATAGGTGAAAAGTCTGTTACATTTGGAGGTGATCCTGGAAAAGAGACCAGAACTGTTATTGGAAACTGCATTTTTACTCAATCCGGAGAATTATCCCTCTATTTCCAAGCTACGGGTCATTTAGTGCGTCTTTAATGACCTCAAGGTATCTAATGGAAATGCAATATCCCTCCCATACATTTCAGATTTGTATGAAGAGCTTACTTTGGGCGATTATAATTTTCTTCTTCGGTCGAATTATCACTTCCAGAGAGGCAATTTCTCTGACCCGATTATTCAGCAAGAACCGATGGCATTACTGAAGATAACTGAAGACGTTAAGTGGTTTGGTATAAGGATAGCTTAACACAAATACCTACAGTTCTTTCGCCTTATTTCACGTAGCTCAGTGGCAGAATAAGACAGTGGTACGGCTCTACATTCTTTCCACGACACTTCTTCGTGACTAGCACCACATTCCATATCTGCAGTCAAGGTGGAGATGCAGCAATTTTGGGGCACGTCAGAGTAAAAAAAGTAGTCTTCAGAGAGCAAGAGAGAAATAATAAACACTTCAACGTACTGAAGTAAAAATTACCTTCCTCACCCTTTCCCTCCATTATTCCCCTACCTACACTCTCTCTCTCTCTCTCTCTCTCTTATATATATATATATATATATATATATATATATATATATATATATATATATATATATATACACATACGCGAAGAGAAATGGTTCAGAAGTGCCTGGAAAAATGGATAAAAGGCTGCATCTAGTATTTAAGGACTTTTAAAAGGCATACGTGACATGACTGACAGACAATGACTCATACCCTTTGGATTTATGGCATGGAGAGAGAGAGAGAGAGAGAGAGAGAGAGAGAGAGAGAGAGAGAGAGAGAGAGAGAGAGAGAGAGAGAACATTATATTCCTGTCGATTTTACAAGGCTTTTCTATTGTCTTTAAAAGTTTACGGTAATGATTCTGAACAACTCAACCTTATGATTCACCTATTTACTATTTTTATTTTTTAATAGCCTATATATGGATCAGGTTTAAAAAATTACTTACAAAAGGATATTACCGTACTTTCGTCCTTTTAACAGGCTTCTTAACACCTCTCCATGACTGATTTATTCCGCATAATACAAATTACGATTCTGCATATTATTAATTCTGCGTATTACAAACTACAGACAGCTGGAAGGAAAAAATAGGTATGGAGGGAGGGAAGGAGGGAGGGAAGAGAACAAGAGGAGGGTATGGAATGAGGGAGGAATGGAGGGACGAATAGTGAGCGAGACGCAAGTTTGGAAGAAAGAAGGGAGGGACGGAAGGACACAGGCAGGTAGGAAGGAAGGAAGAAGAGAAGGGAGGGACGGAAGGACACAGGCAGGTAGGAAGGAAGGAAGGAAGGAGAGAAGAGAAGGAAGGGGGGAGGGAGGGAGGTATGGAGTGAAAGAGAAGAGGATGGAATGGAGAGAGAGAGAGAGAGAGAGAGAGAGAGAGAGAGAGAGAGAGAGAGGGGGGGGAAAGTAGGTACGGAGGAAGGAGGGAAGAGAAGGAAGGACGAGGGAAGGGAGGTAGGTATGGAGGGTGAGAGATGGAGAAATGAGGGTGAACATTAGCATGACAACAGTGTTGGTGATCTGCTCCCTTGCTATTACTGCCCTGATCTGACCCTTACCTCTCCCTTCTCTCTTACCTCTCCCTTCTCCCTCAGTTCTACTCTTCTCTCCTTCTCCCTCACCTCTCCTCTTCTCTCCTCCCTCCCCTGTTCTCTTCTTCTCATTCTCCCTTTCCTCCTCTCTCTCATCTCACGTCTCGTATCTTCACCTCCCTTAGTTTCTTTCCTCCCTCTCCACCCCCAGCTCGTCTCACCCCCCCCCTCTCTCGCACTTCCCCCTTCCCCCTTTTCTTTTTTTTGCTTTGCCACTCATTTCCTCCTCTCCCCTCACCTCCTCTCCTGGTCACCCCTCCTCTCGTCTCTTCTTATCTCCTCTCCATCCCTCTCTCCTCTTCGTTAACCTTTCATTACCCATCCATACCTCTTCTCTCACCATCCTTCACTCCTCTTCCCTCACTATCCAAACTTTCCTCACCCCCCTTCTCCTCCACTTCCTCTCACCACCTCCTCCACCCACCTCTCCTCTCCATTTCTCCTCCCTTTCTTCTACCCGTCTTTCATTTCCTTTGCCATTCCACCCCACCCCTCTCCCCTCACCACCCCTCTCTCGTCTCCCTTCCCTCTCTTCCCGTTCCCCTCATCACCCCTCTCTCTTTCCCCCTTTACCCTCTCCTCTCCCATCCCCTCTTATCACCCCCACCATCCTTCTCCCCCATCTCCTCTCGTTACCCTCATCATTCCTTCCATTTCCCTCCCCTATCTCCTCCCTCCCCCCTCACCACCTCTTCACCCCTCTCCCCTCCTTCCTCTCCCCTTCTCCCCATTTCACTCCCCTATTCTACTTTGCATTTACTGCCCTCCTTTTAATTTACTTTTATCTCCTTCTCACTGTTACCTTCCCCCCCTTCTCTTATCTTTATCACCCTGCATTTCTCTCCCCTCTCTTACCCTCTCCCCATCCTCGTTTTTCTCCCCTTCACGTTTATCACCTCCCTTTCTCTCCCTTTTCCCCCCTTTTCTCTCCCTTTCTGTATCCTCCACGCATTTTTCTTGTCTTTTCCTTATGTTCATCTTTTCTTCCTTCCCTTATTCTTCCCATTCTTCTCTCCCTCTTCCTTTACACTCATCACCTTTCTTTATTTTTCTTTACCTTTCGCACTTCTTTTTTATACTTTGTCCCATCTCTCTCTCTCTCTCTCTCTCTCTTCCTCTCCTTTATGTATGTCTCTTTTTTTTCTTCCTTTTCCTCCTCCTCTCTTCCTTCTTTCCTCTTCTACGTTTCTCACACTCTCTTTCTCTTCACTCCTTTATCCTTCCTTATCTCATATTTCTCATCTCTATATTTTCTGCTCTCGCTATCTTTGTATCGCTTGACCATTCTCTCTCTGTCTCTCTCTGTCTCTCTCTCTCTCTCTCTCTCTCTCTCTCTCTCTCACACACACACACACACACACACACACACACACACACACACACGAGCCAAGGTTAAAGACGTCTTGCAGGCACACACTCCAGGCACCTTCCTTCCTACATAGAAAAAATAATATCAACATTGCAGATCCGGGCCTAAGTGCTTTCCTGATTTTTTCCCCGCTTTCTGTGCTAATTCTGGGGTGAGGAAGGACAGCGAGGACCGGAATAGCGACAAAAATGCTGGGAATCTGGACATTATTGCGATTTTTGTAACAGTTTCCCCCCTTGGGCCGATTGGGGGCGTCGAAAATGGGGATGTGGAGCAGAGGTGTGTGTGTGTGTGTGTGTGTGTGTGTGTGTGTGTGTGTGTGTGTGTGTGTGTGTGTGTGTGTGTGTGTGTGAGAGAGAGAGAGAGAGAGAGAGAGAGAGAGAGAGAGAGAGAGAGTTATGAAGGAGCACCAGTTACGAGATATGGAGAGACACAACAAGGGCCGGGGTGGGTGGGCTGGGAGGTGAGGAGGGATGCGTAACAATGAGGTGTGAAATATGGAGGGGTGCGTAACAGAAGGGGGAGGGGGTAAGGTGTGGAAGGGGGGCGTAACAGAGGGAGGGGGAGGGAGGGGGGGACTGTAAGACGCCGGTAACGAGGGGATTATGCAGGTTCACGTCCCCCCCCCCGTCAACCCCCTTCCCCCGAAACGCCAAAATGAACAAACACATACAAGATATTTTTCCCCCTATCCCCCCCCCTCTATAGCACCATCTGTCACCCCCCTCCTAACTATATCTTATTTAATACGTTTTCTTATTCTTCTGTGTCTTACTCTTCTTATTCTTCCGTGTCTTAAGAAAATAATTATCTGTCTTAAGTGTTCTCCTTGTCGGTGGGAATTATTCGTAACTAATTTCTCATTTGTCTTGCTCTACTTCTTCTTCTTCTTCCTGTTCTTGTTTTGTTGTTGTTGTTGTTCTTCTTCTTCTTCTTGTTTCTTCTTCCTGTTTGTTATTGTTGTTGTTGTTGTTATTGTTGGTGGTGGTGGTGTAAATCCTCCTCTTCCTCTTCTTTCTTCTTCTTCCTCCTCCTCCTCTTCCTCTTCTTAAGTACGGACACCCTAGTGGTATCCCTTACCCTAATCCCAAATCATATCCTTCATTTATTCCTCATTGTCTCTATCACGGCACCGCTCTTTCTAACTCTACTACAGAACTGTCTCCACTTTTATTTATTAATTATTTTTTTTTTTTTATGGAGCACAATGCTATCTTATAATTTTTACAACTGTGACGGCCATGGAACCTGAGAGGAGGGATGGGACTAGAATGTACTGGTGTTGTGATGAGAAGGGGTAGACTGAGATGGTTTGGGCAAGTGGAGAGAACAGAGAATAACAACTGGGTGTGGAAGGTGAGAGGTGTGAACGTAGAGGGTAGGACTGCGAGACCAAAGAGGACTGTGACCTCAGAGATATGGGACTGAACAGGGTGGCTGCCAGAGATCGAGCAGCGTGAAGAGCCGCCAATAGGTGACCAGGGCCGACGCATACAATCACGTTAGACCTTTTTATAAACGATACGATACGATATACGATTTTCCACAAGCGTTATTTTTTTCTCATTACTCTCCATCATCCACTTATTCGTTATTTATGTTATTAATCTCTATCTCTGTCACAAACGTTATTTCTCTAAGTAAATATTTTCCCCTTATTTGTTATTGCTGTTATTAACCCATATAATTTATATTCCACTTACACATTATTTCTACACACATCTTTCTCAGCCACGGCAACGAAACGATAAAAATAAATAAATACAGCAACGCCATCTATTTTTCAGAAACCCAACCAGAATTCTGCTTCACGTAAAACTTTAAGAAAGGGAAAGAAAAGAGAAAAGAAAAGAAAGAAGAAAAGAAAGAAGTAAAGAACACAGAAGTCTCTCAATAATTCTGTTCACTTAACATTTTAGGGCCAAGGCTCGTCTTCTCATAGGTTAAGCAAGCTGCCTAACACCTCTTCCTTAGCGATTTATTTTGGGATACGGCTGGTTAATCCCTAACACCTCTTCCTTTTGCTATGTATTTTTGGATACGGCTGGTTTATATCCCTTTGTGTGTTACTTATGCTGAGTATGGCGATAGTGGATGGATTTATGTAACACAGAAGAGGGCAGTAAGGTGCAATAAACAAAGTAAATCGCTTAGGAAAAGGTGTTAGGGAGCTTCCTTAACCGACGAGAATACATGCCCTGGTGAAAAATATCATCAAGCTTCAGTATGTTAATCCCGCTAATATTAACCCCTTAGTATGTTAATCCCGCTAATATTAACCCCTTAGTATGTTAATCCCGCTAATATTAACCCCTTTTAGTGTATTAATCCCGCTGATATTAACCCTTTAGTATGTTAATCCGGCTAATTAGTAAGTTAATCCGGCTAATATTAACTCTTTAGTAAGTTAATCCCGCTAATATTAACCGCAATTTCCTTACCTATTAAAGCGTCCATTAATATTACCAAGTTCCACCAAACCTATACGCTATTACCCCGGCTAATTACCCCAAGCCCTATGCATACTAATTATACCTGTTAATTAGCCCTACCTGGAGGACACGGGAGTTTACCTTGTTAATTAAAACCCAGGCTAACTTAAAGCTTTCTCGTTAAATAAAACTCCTGAGTCTCTTGTCATTCTTACCTGTACTAGCGACGGAAAAAAAAAAGTCCTCCAGGCAAGGGTATTACATTTCATTACATTGTACACGGCGTTACATGTACTGCAGGGGTAAGCATTACGTTTCATTACATTGTACATGGTGTTACATGTACTGCAGGGGTAGGCATTACGTTTCATTACACTGTACACGGTGTTACATGTACTGCAGGGGTAGGCATTACGTTTCATTACATTGTACACGGTGTTACATGTACTGCAGGGGTAGGCATTACGTTTCATTACATTGTACACGGTGTTACATGTACTGCAGAGGTAGGTATTACATTACATTGTACACGGTTATATGTACTGTACGGGCACGATCATTACATTTCGTTACACTGTACACGGTGTTACATTTGCTGTATTACACTACGAGTAGAAGCATTACATTTCGGCACACTGTTACATTTACTGCTACACACTGAGGAAAGGAACATTACATTTCACTACTATACACGGCGTTACATGTACTGCATTACATTAAGGTACAACTCTGATAGTACTTTTCATTACTGTGATGCACGCTGTAATTACGTCACCTGGTGCTAAGCTGGAGTGTTACATTATTTACCTGTGGAAAATGTGCTTCACTCCGCCTGCCTATTAGTATTACATGATTAGCAATAAAGGAGGGGAGAGAGAGAGAGAGAGAGAGAGAGAGAGAGAGAGAGAGAGAGAGAGTCATTCATTACCTTCATTTTGCTGTTGTGTTCATTTTTCGCCTCCATTTAATCTCTCTCTCTCTCTCTCTCTCTCTCTCCCCTGGCGTTGCACAATAAGCTGTTATGCAAGTGTGCTTTCTCTCCCACTGGGCTTGTGCCTCTCCCCACACACACATCTCCCTCTCTCCCTCTCCTCCCTTACTCTCCCTCCCTCACTCTCCCTCCCACCTTCCCTCTCTCCTCTCCCTCACTCCCTCCCCTCCCTCACTCTCCCTTCCACCTTCACTCTCTTCTCTCCCTCACTCCCTCCCCTCCCTCACTCTCCCTTCCACCTTCACTCTCTCCTCTCCCTCACTCCTTCCCCTCCCTTACTCTCCCTTCCCCCTTCCCTCCCTCACTCCCTCCTCCCTACCTCCATTCCCTCATTCTCCCTCCTCTCCCTCCCTCACTCCCTCATCTCTCTCAATCTCCCTCCCTCCTTCCCTCGCAACTTTAACTCTCCCTCAGCCTCCCTCCATTGCTACTCTCCCTCATCCTCCCTCCCTCCCCCCCTTCTTCCCTTCCTCCCTTTAATTCACCCCTCTGCCTCCCTTACTTTTACTCTCCCTCTTTCCCTCCCCTCCGTGTTCACTCCCCCTCATTCATAACTTTTCTCTCTCCCTAACACGCTTTAATCTCCCTCGCTCTCATTCTCCCTTCTTTCTTGGCTTCAATTCTCTCTCATCCCTTGATTCCTTTACCTTGGCGAATGATTGAGAATTCTGATGATATATTTAATTCGCTTTCCGTATGGTATATTGATTTTAAATTCGTAAATGGGGCAGGACTTATTATTGGCAGTAAAAATAAATATGTTGGTGATACAGTTCATAAACTTCAACTTAGGAAGAGAAAAGAAATAGGAAATACTGCAATAAATGGCACGTATGAAGGGAACTACATAAGAAATACTGCAAAAAAAGACATGTATGATGGGAAATACATATGAAATACTGCAAAAAAAATGGCATATATATAAAGGAAATACTGCAAAAAAATGACATGTATAAAGGAAAAGAAATAAGAAATACGGCAATAAAACACATGTATGAAAGAAAATAAATAGGAAATACTGCAATAAATGGCATGTATGAAGGAAAAGAAATAGGAAATACTGCAATAAGTGACATGGAAAAAGGAAAAGAAATAGGAAATACAGGAACACGAGGAAATGGCAGGCATAAGGAAAATAATGCAATGAATGTCACGTACAAGGAATAGAACTGCAATAAATGACAAGGATAAGGAAATTACTGCAATAAATGGTAAGCATAAAGGAGAATAAATAAGAAACACTATGCAATAAACGCTTCACTTCATACCCATACGGAGCGAAATATTTCTCTCTTGTACGACGTCAGTTCTGTACTTCCCTTCATTCCTCACACCTGTCTACTAGAAGCGCTTGTCTTTATTTATTTCTTTATTTTGTTCTAAGAGACTAGGGTTTGTATTCTAGACGGATCTGTAGGGTTCGTTACACATTCTACACAGCGATTTATTATGCCTATTATATCTCCACATTCGCTTCTGCTACTTGTACCTTTGTATTAGCTTTTATTTCCTTATTTATTTTGTTCTATGAGACTAGGGTTTGCATTCTAGACGGATTTGTAGGACTCGTAACACATTCTACATAGCGCCTTATGCTTATTACATCTTCACACTCTCTTCTGTTGCTTGTACATTTTTATTACCTGCAAAGTCCGCCTCAGTATCAAGAGAATAAATGGAGTAATATGCAAACTAAATCGCCAAGGAACAAGCGCTAGGAAGTGTCTTATGCCTCTCACACTACAATCGGAAGTCAAAGCAACACTCTGCTCTCGTTTGTGTTAAAAAATCACACACCTTTCACGGAATATTAATCTCTCTCTCTCTCTCTCTCTCTCTCTGTCAGACAGATTAGATAAACAGTGAGAGAGAGAGAGAGAGAGAGAGAGAGAGAGAGAGAGAGAAACAAACAGGCAGACAAACAGACAGACACAGCAAGAGAGAGCGAGCGAGCGAGGGGAGGCAGGAAAACGCAGTAAAATTGGTGTATCATTTGCCAGGCGAGGCACGTAAAGCTGCAAGCCCTCAGAAGGCACTTATGGATTCGCAGGCAGGAGTGCAAGGCCGGCCATTTTTTGTGTCTAATGTTTTTGGTTGGGTGGATTGCACACTTTCGGCTATTGGAGTTTGAGGCGTGCCCGGGAAACATTACGCCGGCGCGGGGGACGGTGCTGGTGGTGGGGGGAACGTGGGGGAAGGATGGATGTAGCGTAGGGTGATGGTGAGGAGGAGGGGTTAGACTGGGTTGGTGGGGTTGTAGAGAGCTAGGGTTGGGATGGGGTGGGGTGGGGTGGGGTGGGGTATAGTGTGTGTGTTTGTGTGTGTGTGTGTGTGTGTGTGTGTGTGTGTGTGTGTGTGTGTGTGTGTGTGTGTGTGTGTGTGTGTGTGTGTGAATTAAACAAACAGGCACACACACACACACACAAACACACACACACACATACACACACACACACACACACACACACACACGAGAGAGAGAGAGAGAGAGAGAGAGAAATCACAGGCACACATCAACACTACAGTTCATGACCTTATTTACACACTTCTGATTGCAAGTATTAATAAAAATTTCCTCTTATTATTATTATTAATCTTATCACCACGCACGTCCACTGCAATATGACACACACCGAAAAAAAAAAAAAAACAGAAAAAGGGCTACGAAATTCTTGTCCAGAGTCAGAGTGAAAAATATTACGTGCATTATTATCACTTAGGCGGTCTGTCCCCTGCTGGCTTCGTAGGTTAAGTGGAAATAATGAGGATAATACTTTCCCCTCCAAGTCTCAACAAACACCTATGATTTATTTTTATTACAAGAGATATATATATAATCATTCTCAGTACAGGCGCTGGGAATGAGGTCAATTTATCAGCATTTACAACCTCTAGAATAAATTAAAGTTTTCTATTAAATATGGATTGCGTGTGACTGGACATTGAGAAATCAGTTTGGGAAGAAAGAGGGGGTAATCTCGCCTCTGAAAATATATGGATAGACAGACTAGCGGCCCGATAGATAGGTTGATGAGAATGAATAATGTGGGTTTGCTAGTAAGACAGGAAGATGAGAATAAAGTGGGTCAGCTAGTAAGAGAGGTTAGAGATTAGATAGACAGATGCTTGTGCTTGGGAATGGCTCGGGGGTATGTAAAAGTCCCTGCTACTACCAGTACAAAGGATGTATTCAGTACGGACGGTGGGTGTTAGCGCCGAAGTGGTGACATGTGGATGTGTGTGGCACGTGGGAGGACTGTTGGGTCTTTGGCAACGGGTTATTGACACTATACCTAAAGTCGGACGCAGTGAGAGAGAGAGAGAGAGAGAGAGAGAGAGAGAGAGAGAGAGAGAGAATTATTCACTTTATTCTTGCTACCTTCAAACGATTTTCTTCATCTTGGGAGAATTTTTAACATATATACTCCTTTTACTCCAACTTGGCCTAAAATCGCCATCTCCTCATCTTGAAGACTGACTTGTAGCAATAGACTTAACATCCTGGCATGATGCTGGTCACGAAGAAGTGCTATGCAAAGAAGTGAAGCTACAGTAGTGCCCTATTTTATCACTGAGCTACGGGGAAAAAAATACAATAAAAGGAAAAATCTGGGGAAAAAAGGAGAAAAAAAATACTTAACCATTCAAGACGTCTTTTTTTTTTTTTTTTAGGTAATTAATTTGGATATAAGAAAGAAATATACAAAATACGTCACTGAAGGGAAGGGGTTAATATTTCCTTCTACAGTAGTATTTGCGGAAACTGTGACGATGATGATGATGATGATGATGATGATAACAAGAACGGAAACAACAATAATAAAAACAAGAACATGAACATTAATAATAATAATAATAATAATAATAATAATAATGATAATAATAATAATAATAATGGAACAAGAACAGGAAAAAGAAACGGAGGAGGAGGAGGAGGAGGAGGAGAAGGAGGAGAAGAAAAACGTACAAAATCAAGAAATACTGTCCAGAAACAAATGAAAAGCACGAGCCAAATTATGACACCTGAACGATCCCTTGCATATGAGCGAAAAATTCTGGTACTACTTCATATATATAAAAAAAAAATCAAAAATACACCTGTCCATTACACCTGACTCCGTTACGTTCAATTATTATATTTTAGAATGTTCGAAAAAATATGGGCAGGTATTTTCCAACTGTGATAAATTAGGTTCGTTTCCAATCAAATTAATTCAGTTTCGTATCGATTCAGCATTACGGATATCGATGGAGAATTTGACTCTTAGCAGTGTTATCTAAATTTACTATCTATATCTATATTTAGTATATCTAAATTTACGATATATATCTAAATTTACCACCTATACCTAAACTTACTATCAATAAATTTACTATCTACATCTAAATATACTAACTACACCTAAATTTACTATCTACATCTAAATATACTAACTACACCTAAATTTACTATCTACATCTAAATTTACTATCTACGTCTAAATTTACTATCTACATCTAAATATACTAACTACACCTAAATTTACTATCTACATCTAAATTTACTATCTACATCTAAATTTACTATCTACGTCTAAATTTACTATCTACATCTAATTATACTATATCTAAATTTACTATCAGAACTATGTACATTTCCGTCCTAATTAGCTTGGTTTGACAGTGTTATAAAATCCTAGATAAACTGTGCACTGATTTTATTCTGACGACTTAAAATTCCCACCTTTCCGTGTTGAATGTTGAGTTGCAATAGGAAATTAACATTATGATATGGTGCTAGTCACGAAGCAGTGCTATGGCATGGACGCTGAGCCAGACAGACAGACACCGACAGAATGGCAGAGAGAGAGAGAGAGACAAAGATGGACAGGTAGATAGATATACAGAGACACGCGGCTAAATATACAGAAGCAGACAGGTAGACAGACAGATAGATAGACAGACAGATAGATACATAAAGACTTCAGAATCCTGGGTGGTGGTAAAAATTAACCTCTTCAGTACCAGGACGTATTGTATTCTTGCTAGTCAGAGAATTTCATCAACTCAAGAGACATCCTTGTGCAGAGAAGTGGCTAAAAATTCTTCACCCCTTCACTACGATAACCCATTACATACAACACTCCTGCTTCCACAATCTTTTTTTTACGTATTCCTTCCTCTCCTCTTTCATTCCTCCCATTCATCTATCCTTCCTTCCTTCCTTCATTCATTCATTCCATCTTCCCGCTCATCCTTCCTTCTCTTCTTCCTTACCTCCTTGTTTCCTTCCTTCCTTCCCTTCCTCCCTCCTTTTTTCCTTCTGATTTTTTTCCTTTCTTCACACAATATAATCATTGCTATTTCTTATACCCTCCTCCACCTCACTCCTTCCTTCCTCTCTTCTCTCCTTCACGCAAAATATGCAGCTCGCTTATTTCCTTCCTCCTTTCCTCCTTCCTGCCTTTTGTCTCCTTTCTTTCCTCATTCACAGTGCATTCATTCACATTTCTCCCTGCGTCTCCCTCCTTTCCTCACCATTTTCTTTTATTCTTTCCATCCTTCTCTCCTTTTGTTTCATTTTCTTTTTCGTTCAGTATATTCTATCTTTAAATACATATACTATCTACTGCCCCCCCCCTTCTCTCTCTCTCCCTTTCTTCTTTCCTACCTCTTATCCTTTCTTCTTTTTTCCTTCCCTCCTTTCTCATTTCCTACCATTCCCTCCAATGCTTACACCATTCTTCCTGTCTTCTCCATTCCCTCCCCCCTTCTTCCCTCCCTCCTTTCTAACTCCTACCTTTGTTTCCTTCACTTTTCTCTCCCTCATTCTCTTATCTTCTTCCCTTCTTTCTTCCCTCCCTCCTTCCCTCCCTCTCTTCCACCGTTATTCCTTCGTTTTTTTCCATTTTCCTTCCATCCATCCATCCTTCCACTTCCTCTCCTTCCCTCTCTTCTACAATTCTATTCCTTTTTCTGTCTTCCTTATATGTTTCCTCCCTCCCTGCTCCTTCCTTCCTTCCTTCCCTCCTCCCTTCCCTCCTTCACCACTACCCACACCACCCTCATCCACTCCAGCTCTCAGTATTTTTCCCTTCCATATCCTGCAGTATTTTCCTCATTTCTCTTCTGTCATGACTTAAGTACACTATATTTCTCACTTTCACTTTTTTACTTCTTCCCCTCTCTCACTTCTCTCACTTTCATTTTTTCGTCTTTCTCTCTCTCTCACACTTGCGTTATACTTTTTACTCTCTTAATTCTTCGTCTTCGTCCCAGTTATTTCTTTATCTCTTTCGTCCTGTCTTCTTTTTTAACTTCATACAAACTCTGCCATCTTCTTCCATACTTCTTCTCCTTCCCAGGCCTTTATTATATTCCTTCCTCTCTTTTTTACACCTTGTTTACACTTCTCTTTCTCACTTTTTTCTTTACCTTTTCTGTTTTTTTTTTATCTTATTCTTTCTCACTCTGCTTCTCTTCTCTTTCTCGCTTACTTTAAACATTTTTCTTTCTTATTCTTTCAAACTCTGCTTTTCCTCTCTTTTTCTCTTTTTCATCTTTCTCTTTCTATCTTCCTCTTTACGTTTCTTTTTTCCCCTCCCTCTTTTGACTTATTCCTCTCTTTTTTGTTATTTGCATATTTCTCTTTCTTTCTCATCGCTCTTTCTTTTCCTCGATACTTCTCACTCACCTATCAATACCTCTATTTCCACACTTCGTTTATATTTTTATTTCTGTATTTCTCACACTCTTTTTCTCCTCACTTCCCTTCCCATATTCCTTCTTTCCTTTTCCTTTTCCCATCTCTTCTAGCTTTTATTCTTTGTTATCCTTCCATCCTTCCTTCCATTCTCCTTGCCCTTCTTCTTACATTTCCTTCCTTCCATTCTTCTTTCCATTTTCGGTCCCCTTCTTCGTATATACCTTCCTTCCTTCCTCCTCCTATTCCTTCCTTTCTTCCTCACTTCTTACCTTCCTTCCTCTTTCACTTTCTCCCACTTTTCTTTATTCCTTTTTACTACCCCCCTCTCTCTTCCACTCTCCTTATACTTTTCATTTCCATTCATTTTTAGTCAACCTTATATTTCTCACACAATTCCTCTACATTTTTACTCTCTCTCTCTCTCTCTCTCTCTCTCTCTCTCTCTCTCTCTCTCTCTCTCGTTATTCTCGTGTTCCTGAATTTAATATTGTGTTTTTTACCTGCGTCTCTCACCCATTGCTTCGTTTTTTCCTAAGTAATTTTTTTCCCTTGATTATTCTCCTAAATCTTTCCACTATTTCATTCTCTCTCTCTCTCTCTCTCTCTCTCTCTCTCTCTCTCTCTCTCTCTCTCATGTTACCAATTATCCAGGAAGTGAATAATTAATGTTGTTCCAGCATCATTTCAACTCTCTCTCTCTCTCGTGTCCGAATTTTGGAAAGACGTACACTCGCTCAAAATTTCCTCTCCACTCTCACTCACCTGTTATCTGTGAGGTATGGAACTGTTTCTGCCTCTTCCTGTTCTTTACCATCACTTCCTGGAAAAGAAAAAAAACAGTAGAGTTAATATTGGGTTTGATTCGGTCCAGGTGTTTGTTGTGGGGTATGATTATTAGTAGTAGTAGTAAGTAGTAGTAGTAGTAGTAGTAGTAGTAGTAGTAATAATAATCTATCTATCTATCTATCCATTGCCAGACGCCTCAATCCCGTTTGGGGTGGCCACAAACAAATCGCCTCCAAGTCGCCCTGTCTCCCGCCATTTCACTGCCCTGCTCCCAACTCTCACCCCCCTCTCTCACATACCTCTCCACCCCATCCCTCCATCTCATCCTCGGCCTCCACCTCCCTCTTCCCCCCTCCACCTCACTCACATACACTCTCTTCGTCAGTCTTTCACCCTCCATCCTCTCCACATGGCCAAACCACCTCAGTGTGATCCTCATAACGCTTCCTATCACATCCACATCCACACCACAACGCTCCTTTATATCCTCATTCGTCAGCCTGTCTCTCCATGTGACTCCACAGGCTCCTCTTAAATAACTCATTTCCACTGCTCTCACTCTCGACTTGTGTCCTTCCAACAACGTCCAAGTTTCACTTCCATACGTTAGAATTGGTATCACAATACTCTCATGTAGTAACTTTTTCACTTCCATGCTCACTTCCCTGTTTCTTATCACTGCTTTCAAAGAACCAGCAACCTTTCTTCCCTGCTGTACCCTTTCAAGCACTTCACCCTCCAAACCTCCATCCTTACTCATCACACTACCCAAGTACTTAAACGTACTCACATTTTCCAATTCCTCACCATCCAACCTCGCTGTACATTCACTAACTTCACCTCTCTCAAAGACCATCACTTTACTCTTCCCTACATTCACCTTTAGATTCCGTTTCTTACACACTCTCTCAAACTCATCCACCAAGCCTTGCAGCTCCCCTATGTCTTCACTCAACAACACAGTATCATCTGCAAACAACTGTGCAGGGAGTTTCCAAACACTATCCTCTCTCACCAGGGCCACTCCAACATCCACTACCCTACCTTGTACCTCTTTTATTACCCCATCCATGTACAGACTGAACAACCATGGACACATGACACATCCCTGTTTCAAACCAACTTTCAAAGAGAAAAGTTCACTTAGTTCACCATCCATACGCACTGCAGCCTTCGCACCATCGTACATACTCTTCACAGCATTCAACAACTTCCCATCTACTCCATATATTCTTAACACTTTCCACAATCCTTGTCTATCCACCCTGTCATATGCTTTCTCCAAATCCATGAAAGCCGCATACAACTTCTTTCCCTACTCTAGAAACTTTTCCACTAAAGATCTAAGAATGAATATCTGATCTACACAACCTCTTCCCTTCCTAAAGCCTCCCTGTTCATCTCCAATAATAATAATAATAATAATAATAATAATAATAATAATTCTACGTATCATTTTCCTCTACTAATAATACCAAATTTCTCTTTTATTCCTCTCTTCCTTGTCTCTCTCGTCTTCCTCTCTCTTATTCCTCTCTCTTATTCTTCTCTCTTTCTCCTCTCTCTCATCCCTCTCTCTTCTTCCTTCACTCTCGCTCCTCTCCTTCCTCAAATATCCACTGGGATGGTATTGGTATGAGAAAGACAAGCAGGTGTACTTTATTTCTCTCTTTGCTTCTCCTTTCTATTTTTCTTCTCTTTTTTTCTTCTCAGTCTCTCTTCATTTCTCTTCTCTCTTTACTTCTCTTCTTCAATCCTTCCTTACCTACTCGTTCCTCCCTCTCTCCCTTTATATTCTTACTCACTGTCATTTAATCTCTAGCTTATATTTTCTTCCTTCCCTCCTTTATTATGTGTGCTCTCGTTCCTTCTATCATTTCTTTACCTTCCTTCTTTTTTATCTTTTTTTTTCTTTTTTTCACTGTTTTTTCCTGTTACGTCTTTCTTCAATCCCACTTTTTTTCCCTTCTCTCATCAGTCAATCTTTTTCTTCTCTTCCTTCCATCTTCCAATTTTTCTTCCTTCAGTCTATGTCTTACGCGTTCCTTCATTCCCCCTTTTCTCTTCCTTCCATCTTTCTTTTTCTTCTCTTACATCAATCAGTCTTTCTCTTCGTTATCGTTTCCTTCCATCTTTCTACTTTTTATTCTCTTCCATCTTTTTTTTACGTCCTTTTCCATTTCCTCCTTTCTCTTCCTCCTCCTATTTCCCTTCTCCCTTCACACCTTCTATCCTTTTCTCTCCTATCTCTCTTATTCCACTACCCTTGCGTCTCTCCTTCCATATCTCCTCCTCCTATTTTCACATTCCTTATACTTCTTTCATTATTTCTTCCTCTCTCATCTTCGTTCTTCTTGCCCTCTTTCCTCATTTCTTCCACATATCCTTTCTTTCCTTCCTCCCTCCCTCCCTTTTTTCCCTTCTTCCCTCCCCTTCTTCTCCACTTTTTCCCTCCTTCCCTCCCTCGTTCCTTCCTCTCTTCCTTCTTTTCCTTCTCCTCTTCCATAAACATTCTTTCTCTCTTTTAATCAGGTATCAATATGAGAGTGGGAAGCGGGTGAGGGTACCGGGGTCGCAGTTTTTTTTTAGTTCCTACATTCTTTCCTTCCTTCCTCCCTTCTTTCCTTTTTTGCTCCCTCCCTTCCTTCCTTCTTTGCTTCCCTCCTTCTTTTTCTTTCCTTCTTTCTTTCTTTCCCTCCTTCCTTTTACCTTTCCTTCTTTCTTCCTTCCTCCCTTCCTTCCTTCCCTCCATCCATCCTTCTTTCCTTTCTTCCTGCCTTTCTAACTTTTTTTATTCAATATTTTACTACTTCTCCCGTTCTTCCCTTTTCCATTCCTTCTTTGTCTGTCTTCTTTTTTCCCCTTCCATTTTGTTCATTATTATCTGATCTTGTTTACTTTCTTCCTCCATTCTATGTACCCTCTTCCTCGCCTGAATTCCTTCTGTTCTTCTCCTTCATTTTTCTTCTTCTTCACCCTCTCTTTCTTCTTCTTCTTCTTCTTCTTCTTCTTCTTTTTCCTCTTCTTTTTCTTCGTCTTCTTCTTCCTCTGCTTTTTCTGTTTTCCTGTTCTTCTTCTTCTTCTTCTTCCGGTTTCTTTTCTTCATTTTCCTCTTCTTTTTCTTTTCTTCATCTTCATCTTCTTCCTATTCTTTCTTTTTGCTTCTTCTTGCTTATTCCTCTTCTTTTTCATCTTCGTCATCATCACCTTTCCTTCTTCTCTCTTTTTCTTCCTTCCTTCATTTTCTTTCTTCATCTCCCTCCTTTTTCTTTCTTTTCTTCATCATCATTACCATCTTTCCTTCCGTCTTTCTTTCTTTTTCCTTCTTTCCTTCCTTCTTTTCCTCCTCTCCTTCCACAAATATTCACTCTATCTCTTTGCCAGGTATAGCTATGATTGGGAAACAGGTGAGGTTAATAGGGTCACAATTTTTTTTACAATACCGTAGTTTCGTCTTTCCTTCCCCCTTTCCTTCCTCCCCTCCATCCCCCTTTCCTTCCTTCTTTTCCTCCTCTCCTTCCATAAATATTCACTCTCTCTCTCTTAGCCAGGTATAGCTATGAGAGTGGGAAACAGGTGGGGTTCTCAGGGCCGGTCCAAAATCTCCAGAGAGAGGCGGACCGGAGAACCGAACGTGCTTTGAATACCGGTACGAGGGATAAAGAGGGGCGGAGAGGGGAAAAAGAGAGGGGAAAAGAGGCAAGTACAGAAGAGAGGGGATGGAAAAGAGCCAAGAAGAGAGAAGGATGGGGAGAAGAGAGACAGTGATCATGAGGGTAAGAGTGTGATGAAAAGAGTTTTAAAAAATGTGTGGAAAAGAGGGAAGTACAGAAGAGACGGGATGGAAAAGAGTTAAGAAGAGAGTAAGACAGGGGAAAGACACAGAAGGGAAAAGAGAGAAGTATCGCAGAAAGAGGACGGAAAAACTCAAGAGGAGAGTAAGATATGGGAAAGACACAGAGGGGAAAAGAGGGAAGTACAGAAGAGAGGGGATGGAAAAGAGCCAAGAAGAGGGAAGGATGGGGAGGAAAGAGACAGTGATCATGAAGGTATCAGAGAGGGGAAACGAATGGGGAAAAGGAGAGGAGGTGATGGAGAAAGATGGGGGGAAAAGAGAAGGAGAATGGGGAAAAATTGAGAAAAGAGGCGATGAGGATGGAAAAAGAATATGAAAAAAAGACAAGAACGAAGAAGAAAATAACTGATAAAAAAGAAAAAAACGGAGGTGACAAGAGAGGAGGGTGATGGAAAAAAAAGAAAAGGGAGATGATGACAGGTGAAAATAAGGGAAAGGGAGAGGAAAAGAGTGAAAAAGAAAGGGGGGTGATGACAAGGGGGGAAAAAGGGAGGATGGTGAAAAAGGGAAGGGTGGTAAACACTGATGTGGAAAGAGAACAGAAATAAAGAGAGGGTGATACAGTGAAGAAGCAGCTGTTGATGTGGAGAAGAGCTGAGAGAGAGAGAGAGAGAGAGAGAGAGAGAGAGAGAGAGAGAATGGAAATGCAGGGGACGTGAACAGAACAGAGAAGGAAGAGACAAAATAATGAAAAAGAAAAGGATGAGAGAGAAAATTCCAAAAGGGATGGAGGCCGAAGAGGAGAAAGAAGAGGAAACAAGAACTGGAGGAAAGTGGAGGAGGAAGTTGTGTGACAGAGGAAGAAAAACAGGAGGGTTGAGAGGGAGGAGGGTAAGAAGGGAGGAAGAAGAGATGTGTGGTTGAAAGGGGAGGAAGAGGAGAAGAGTGAGAAACAAGAGAGAGAGGAGGAGGAGGAGGAGGAAGAGGAGGAGGGGAAATCTCTTTAGAGCCAAATGGAAATCAACAAAGGGAAAACGAGAAGGCGTTTTAAGGGAGGGGGGGGGAGGAGGAGGAGGAGGAGGAGGAAATCGTTAAATCCGAAAGATGAAAAGAAGGAAGAAACAGAAAACAGAAGATTGAATGAAGAAGATGCGGAGGAAAAGGATCATCATCATCATCATCATCATCATCACAATTTTGCAAGATTTTTCTAATGACGAGCAAGATCAAGGAAGAGAAAATTATAACACCCAAGGCAAGAATTTAACAGGAAAATGGTCTATGAAGCGAGGTATTTATTTATTATCTCATCATTCAAGTCTTCAAAATGCTCCACACCATTCCATAGGCGACTCTCTCTCTCTCTCTCTCTCTCTCTCTCTCTCTCTCTCTCTCTCTCACACACACACACACACACACACACACACACATACACACTTGAGACGAAAGCCAAACATACATTCCTCTTATAACTAGTATGCAACTCTCAAGATTAACGAGGGCGTAACTCCAAACTTCTGCTAACGTGCTTGGGGAACGAGAGATGAGACCTTTTACCAAACCATATATTTCTCTCTAGACGTTAAAATACACTGACATACACGGAGATGCAATGTGTGGATGAGTGACCGAAATGGATAAGGGTAGGGAACAGACAGGGGATAGAGGAGGATGGATATATTAGGTATGGATAGGCACACGACAAAGGACTGGCACCCCACTTTCCACCCTGACGGTCGACGAATAATCTGGTAAGTGTATGTGAGTGTATGCATGTATATCTCAAGAAATACACAATGGATTCACACGAAATTCGTCGGCTGCCTTCATTACGAATACATACACTGGTTATAGCTTTTCAGTATTCCATGATCCCAGCAACTACCCCACCTTCTACTCCTCTCACTTACAATACACGACAGTAAAAACTACTGAAGGTGCTTACTGTAATTCTGAGATCATGTGGTACTACAAAAAGGTGCTTAGTGTACTTCTGAGATCATGTGGTACTCTCATATGCAACACTTAATTCCAAGGCAGTGTGCTCAAGGCTATTCACACGTTGCTGAAGCTGTCTTTTATACCAGCTGTTTCTTTTTTTCTGAATGGCATCACAAAGGTAAACAACGGAGTCAGGTGTAATCAGTGACTGTAATTAGGAGAAAAACTGACGTGCCGTATATAACTTTTGGGGGTAATGCCATGAACCCTCAGCCCACTTCTCTCTCTCTCTCTCTCTCTCTCTCTCTCTCTCTCTCTCTCTCTCTAAAAAAAAAAAAAAAAAAAATAGCGTGCAAAATTTTACGTGATAATCAGGAAATTCGTGCTTGTGGGATCTTCATACCTAAGTACGAACATTAAACCATTTCCAAGCGAAGTACATTTACCTGCAAGTAGCACTTTTGACGTGAATGTTGAGGTATGTGATAATCCTAACACTAACTTACTGATAGACATGCGTGCTCTACCTAGTGCTCTTGTTATTAGTACTCTGTTGTAAATATTATCGCTGGCTAGGGAAATATTAATACATTTCCTATCAATACAGACACACTACCCCTTTGACTGCAACGGGTATCTGAGCTGAAAATTATCATCTGTCGTAATGCATGACACGAAGTTGTTTATTCACGACTGACACGTTAATTGAGTCTCTAAAATTTTTTGGTGCCCTACGTTCCAAATGGCCATAATGAGACAGTCTGTTAGTAGAAATAATAAAGCATGTATTTAGCAAAGGAATAATGACAGTAATGATAATAATGGTAACGCTTATTCCGATCAACTCACTGGAATAGGAATCAGAGCATTGCCAAATAACCCCACAGGCACCGACTCCCGCCCGCAATTTGCCTCTGATGGCGGGGATGGGACGGGGTGGGACTGGGCGGGGGTGGGTGGGGTGAGTCAGGGCAGTCCACATTCCTCCCCGTCCGCCCATCTGCTCTGGTATGGCGGGGTGTGGAGAGGTGGAAGGGGAGGTGGAAGGGGGGTGGAATGGGGACATGAAAAGGGAAAGAACGGGGCGATGGAAAGGGGAAATGGGGAGGGAGGAAGGGGAGAATAAGGATAGAGTGGAATGACGGAGAAAGGGGAGATGGAAAGGAGGAAATGGGGAGGAAGGAAGGGAAGATATGTATACAGTGGAAAGACGGAGAAAGGGAGATGGAAAGGGGGGAAATGGGGAGACAGAAAAGGGAGAATATGGACGGAGTGGAAAGACGGAGAAAAGGGAGAGGGAAGGGAAGATAACTGAGACATGAAAAAGGGGAGGAATGAACACGTGGAAAGGGGAGAATGGGGACCTGAGAGGAGGAAAGGAGGGGAATTACACAAAAAGGAAGGGGGGACTATGAAAGGCGAAGAACTGGGAGGTGGGAGGAGGAGCATATGAAGTTACAAAGGAAAACTAACAGCAATAGCCCTGTTGGTCCTGTCGCGGCTTGTTGGGTATAGGGAAGGTTATAAGTAGCAAAAGCAGTTAATGACAAGGATAGACAAGCAGGAAGTCCCCTCTTACAACCAAAACAATCATGATGGAACCAGCATGAAGTCGCAGAGGTGATATGGAACCAGGCAACACCATAACAAGGGAAGGACTAAGGGAAGAGACAGCACTATGTATAATCTGTGTATTATAGGCAAAATTACGTAACCTTTTTATGACACACCCAAACAAATTTTTTTGTAACTTCGAAAAGCTTAACAGTATCACCAATAGTTACACAAAATTTTCTAACCTCGATTTTTTTTTACATGATCGATACTGTTACGCAAACTTTTAAAAAACTTGGAAATACCTGTTAATAATACTTTTTTTTTTTTGCGGGATTTAATATTATCTTAGAGAAAGTTTACCTTTACTTAAATATCAAAAAGAAAAAAAAAACAGCTCAAGGGATCTCTCTGTCAAGGCACCTCCTTCCTCCCTTGTGTGTGTGTGTGTGTGTGTGTGTGTGTGTGTGTGTGCAGGGAAACAGTGTGCCCTCAGTGTGGAAAGCGAAAGGGTTATGTTTCTCTCTCTCTCTCTCTCAGCACACCATCATCCTCCAATTCCCTTCCCACCTTATTGCACTTCTCTCCCCTTCTTCTCCTCCTTTCCCCTTTCATTATCTTACTTTATAACCTCTACCATTCATATCTCCTTCCTGTCTTTCACTCCCCTCTCCTCTTACCCTGTCCCCTTCTTTCTCCTCTTCCCTCTTCCTCCTCTTTCCTCTTCCTCCTCTTCCTTGGCCATTATTCCACTTTATGTTCGATCACTCTGCAATAAACTTTTCTCTCTCTCACACCCCTTGTTCTAACTCTCCTCCTCCCCAGAACTTTCCCCTCTAGTGCTGAAGTTTCTCTCTCTCTCTCTCTCTCTCTCTCTCTCTCTCTCTCTCTCTCTCTCTCTCTCTCTCTCTCATTTTATCGGGTTCTCTGTGGTTACCTTTTGATTTCTGTCCATGTCTGTCTTTTACACTCACACACACACACACACACACACACACACACACACACACACACACACACACAGAATCACGAGGAATCAATCAGCAAAAAACCAATGAAATGTGAATCACATCCCTTTCCCTCACCATTCAAGTCACTGAAAATTTCCGCTGCATCCCACACACTACAGAATCCACACATATGCTTTTACGTCAGTTTTATTTTAGATAGACAGATAGATATACGAGTAGACAGAGAGAGATCTATGGATAAACAGATATACAAGAAGATACAATATAGACAGAGACAGACAGATAAGTAGACAGATATAGATAAATGGCGAGAGACAGACAGACAGACAGACAGATAGATAAAGAGACAGATATAGATAGGTTGACAGATAAAGATAAATAGAGACAGACAGACAGACAGACAAATATAGAGAGATAGACAGATTCCTTTAACCTTCACATCATTCTAACTTCATCCTTTGTGCAATTCTTTCAACGCAATGGTGGAAAGACTCAGGGTTGGAATAATAATAATAATAATAATAATAATAATATAATAATAATAATAATAATAATATAATAATAATAATATAATAATAATAATAATAATAATAATAATAATAATGTGACAAGTCGACTTAAATCACGTATAAAAAATCCATTACTTAAATAAGGCCCTATTCATTCTCCATATATATATCTGTGTGGAATATCTAGTAGCATTTTATATAGAGTGGTAGGTGGTGCCGACCATCATCCATTCACTGCCTTTATCATTCGTTTCCTGTGCCTGCCCTCCTCTCTTCCTATTTCTCCCATCTTTCCTGTCACTTCTTATTGCTTTTCTTTCCTTTACAGGTGGCTTTACATTGAGTGACAAGCCAAATGGTTTCCTGAAAGCCAAGAAACCATTTACATCGCTGGGTGGTAACCATATAACCAAACCATACGTGCTCCCTACGTGTCAACAAGGGGGTTGGTGAAGGGTTAGTGCCCCTCCCCGTAAAACAAATAACTCAAAGTCAAATGGCCACCCCCTTACGGGATTATGGCGTCTGGCAGTATATAGGTAGATCGATAGATTTTATATATTTACCTGGTTCTTTCATGACAAAATTTTTAACTATTTTATGCACCTTGCCGGACAGATTTGTAGTGAGGAGATTAAGAAGGCACTCTGAAAACTTTTAATAGCATTCCTTCATCATCATTATCATCATCATCATTATTTCTGCTTCCTTTCATCCACGCACTCGTTACTGCTCTATCCTCCTCCTCCTCTTCATCATCACCATCATCATAATCATCATCATCATCATCATCGTCGTCATCATCATCATCATCATATCATCATCATCATCATCATCATCGTCGTCGTCGTCGTCGTTCCTACAACTAATTTTCATCTGTTTAATCATTTTTTCCATCATTACCATCATCATCATCATCGTCATCAATAATATCATATTGATCATGATCATTCCATCATTCATCTGTTTTATAATTTTTTCCATCATCATCACCATCATTTTCATCACCATCACTCCAACGTTCATTCTTCCATATATTCATCAATGCCCTACTATTTCATCATCATCATCATCATCATCATCACCGTCATCATCACTCCAACGATCATTCTTCCATATATTCATCAATGCCCTACTATTTCGTCATCATCATCATCATCATCATCATCACTCCAACGATCATTCTTCCATATATTCATCAATGCCCTACTATTTCGTCGTCATCATCATCATCATCATCATTATTAGTTAACCCTTCACTTTTCCATACTACCCTAAGCACTCCTTACTTTGATCTCCCCACATCTTGAGACGTTACACAAGAAGAAAGGGGAAGCGAAGACAAGATTAGAGAGGAGGAGGAGGAGGAGGAGGAGGAGGAGGAGAGAAATTAAGGAGAGGGTGTAATGAGAGACGGAGATGAGGAGGAGGAAGATATATGAGGGAGGGAGATTGCTGGAGGGAAGGAGAGGAAAAGAAATGAATGGTGGCTCGAGAATGTGTGGACGTTATGATCATCGTAGAGAGAGAGAGAGAGAGAGAGAGAGAGAGAGAGAAATGTACTGACATGAGAAAAGGAAAAGCAAAGAAGAAATCGTGAGAAACTACAGAAAGACAAAGTAAAATCATTCAACATAATAAAAATAAAAATAATAATGATAATAATAATAATAATAATAATACCCATCAGCCCTTTAATCAACATCCCATCCTATCACCTGATCAGTCTAACCCCACCATAACCCACCACACCAACAAAACCCATCCAAACCCAGATGAACCCAGTAGAACCCACAACACACCGTCCATGTACCCATATACACCTCTCCACCTATCCCACACCTCACCACACCCCACCTGAACCCACCTGAACCCTGTTGCTGAACCCGGAACTCACCTGCCATGTAACCTGATGCACCTTTCCACTGGGCTCTGTCCTGAAGTTGGCGGTATAGTTTTAATTGTGCAGGTAGTTGGGGTAGGAGCAAAAAAAAAAAAAAGAGAGAGAGAGAGAGAGAGAGGTCAAAACTAGGGCTGGGAGTAACTGGGGTGAAGGACGATTGTTGTTGTTGTTGATGTTGTTAGTTGGGTAGCGCTTGTTGTCTCAGAGTTTACCTTGCTACTTTTTATATATATATATATTTTTTTTTTATCAATTTGTTTTTCCTTTCTGTGTTCATCTTGTAAAAAAAAAAAAAAAAAAAAAAAAAAAAACTGGTTACTTCTTGAGCTCTATCCCAGCTAAAGCTTGATTTTTCACAGCCAGGAGGTCGCTCTCTCTCTCTCTCTCTCTCTCTCTCTGCTTTCAACTTTCTGCCTGTTATTATTTGTTCTGTGTCGCAATTTTTTTTTTTCCAGTATCATGTTCGTTTCTCTCTCTCTCTCTCTCTCTCTCTCTCTCTCTCTCTCTCTCTCTCTCTCTCTCTCAGCGGGACACGGTATAACATGAGGAGCGTGGATCTTGTTGGTATGCAAATCGAGAGTTGGTAAGGGAAAGTGGAACAAAGGAAAGGTTGGGTAGGAGGGACGTCCGTGGTGTTATGGACGTTTATGTGCGTGTTTCAGACCTCATGTGTGCGTGTCTGCATGTGTGTGTGTCTCTGTATTACAATGCATGTGTACTGCGTTTACAGATACATGTTGAGTAGGTGGGTGGGGTGGGGGCTGGTGGCTGTGTGTGTGTGTGTGTGTGTGTGTGTGTGTGTGTGTGTGTGTGTGTGTGTGTGTGTGTGTGTGTGTGTGTGTGTGTGTGTGTGTGTGTGTTGTCAAGCTTACGAGTTTGCATAATTAAATATCCCTTTCTGTGTTAAAACGTCTATGTGTCATGTTTGTAGTGTGTATATTCATGCTTATCCCCTCTCTCTCTCTCTCTCTCTCTGCCTGTCATTTTTTTACTTCCCTTCCTCTTTCTTCTCTGCATCGCATCTTCTTAATTAACTATCACTGCTCTCTCTCTCTCTCTCTCTCTCTCTCTCTCATTCTGATGCCACCAGACGATGCTATTTTGCTAAGAACAGGGCTCCAGAGTCCGTAATCTTCTTTGGCTCCCTAACATCTGTTCCATAGCGATTTATTTTTAGATACGGCTAATTAATACCATTTTGTTCGCAATACATGTAAAATAAGTGGATATTATATGGATTTATGGAACATGGAGGAGGCCAGTAAGGTGCACTAAACATAATAAATAGCTTAGGAAGAGGTGTTAAGGAGCTTCCTCAATGCAAGTAGGGGCACAGGGATCTCTTCACAGCCACAAAGTAACTCATCAAATTATAGTGGAGTAAGGCAGGTATCCCATAGGCTGTGAAATACTAACTTTGATAACTTTGTGACTAATTTCACGCGATTTTCTTTAGCTGAGAGAAGCTGAAAATCTATCGCCGGACACATAAACAAAAAATAAATAAAGATAAATAAATAAATAGGAATAAAAATACGTCTCGATTAAAGCTTCTGCAGGGAAATAAAGAGAATTGTTTTTTTTTTTTTTTTCCAGCAAGACCCAAACGACTTTCATCATCGTTGAGAAATTCGCCAGTCTCAGGGTTCAATCTGGTTATAAAGAGTCTGCAACAAAACCCCTCCTACTGCTGCAACATCCTCCTACCCCTGCAACATCCTCCTACCCCTGCAACATCCTCCTACCCCTGCAACATCCTCCTACCCCTGCAACATCCTCCTACCCCTGCAACATCCTCCTACCGCTGCAACATCCTCCTACCCCTGCAACATCCTCCTACCCCTGCAACATCCTCCTACCCCTGCAACATCCTCCTACCCCTGCAACATCCTCCTACCGCTGCAACATCCTCCTACCCCTGCAACATCCTCCTACCCCTGCAACATCCTCCTACCCCTGCAACATCCTCCTACCCCTGCAACATCCTCCTACCCCTGCAACATCCTCCTACCCCTGCAACATCCTCCTACCCCTGCAACATCCTCCTACCCCTGCAACAACCTCACCACATAAGTTTTAGATGCATATATTCCTGAGAACATGTATACCATTATATACTAAACACTTAAATACCTGGTTTAATCTTTGCAGGTAAGAAGACAAACCCACGACTCCACTACGATGCCATTTTTCTGCCTTACCGTACTGACGCAACCAGTAAACAACTTATATTTATGAAGAACCTACGATATATTAATAAAGTAGTTAATGAAGGCCAAATAAATCTCTCCAATTCGAAAACAAAAAATCTTCTAAAATTAATACCATCGCGTGAAGGTAACAAGGATAAATTTTTAAGGAGTCAAACACACACTCATCGCCCTCACAACTCCCTTTCCCTTCCTCCCCATTCTCCCTCACCCTTCCCCCCGTCCTCTCTCATCCCCATCCTCCCTTATCCTCCCCACACTTTCTCCCCTCCCCTCCCCACTCCCCCTGCTCACTACCAATATCACCCGGCCATCCATCTGACCCGACGCAGAAAGTTAGCAGCAAAATCCACCCGATATTCCCAAACTTGCCTGCCATCTGCATAAATATTACCAAACTTACTTCACTCTCTTAACACGCCTACCCCCCACCCTCTCTCTCTCTCTCTCTCTAACCTTCGTGCACCTCCTCCTCCCCTCTCCCTCATTTCTTTCTTTCCCCCTCTTTCTTTAATTCCTTCCTTCTTTTCCTCATGGATCCCACCCACCCCCGTTTTCAATCTTTTTCCCTCCACCCTCCCTCTTTCTCCTCTCTTTTCTTCCATCTTCTTTTCCTTCCCTCATCTCTTCCCTTACTCCTTTCCCTCCCTTCCCTCTTCCCTACTTTTACTTTCCACTCCTCTTGCCCTCTTCTTCCCGTCTTTTCCTATTCCGGTTCCCTTTGCTCTTCCTCTCCTCCCCACTTTCTTTCCCCTCCCTCTCCTCTTCCCTCACCTCCTTACTCTCTCCCCTCACCATCTCCCTCCTCCTCCTCCTCCTCCTCCTCTCATATAACTTCCTTCCCTCCCCTCCATTTTTCTTTCCTTCCCCTCCTCCTCCCAATTCCCTCCCTTCTCTAATTACTCTCCCTCTATCACTTTTCCTCCCTCTCCCGGCTCCCTCCTCCAAATCCTCCTCCATTTCTTTCCCATTCCTCATCTCTCTTCCTCCAGCTTCCCTCCATTTCCCTTCCTTCTACATCCATTCCTCCTCCTCCTCCTCCAACACCCGTTTTCTCCAACTGCCTCGCTTCCTCTCCTCCACCCAAATACTTTCCTTCCAAAATCTTTCTTTCATCCCTTCACTCCCTCCAACATCCCTTTTTTCCTCCAGTTTCTCTCCATCTTCCATCCCTCCCCCCCTTCCTCTCCACCTCCTCCTCATTCGTTCTTCCCTTTTGCTCATTTTTTCCCTCCAGTTCGCCGCTCCCCCTCCATCACCATTCTCCCTTTTTTTTTCCTCTTTCCTGTCCATCATTCTTGTATCATCAAAATATCTCCTCCCCTCCCCTACATCTCCACTACCTCCTACCTCTTTCCCTTCCCTTCTCTGTCCCATTCCTTCTCTCCCCTCCCCCACCGCCCCTTCTCTCTCCCTCCCCTCTCCCC